>NW_028113874.1:0-16091 GCF_964289735.1 Phaethon aethereus | reverse complement strand
AGCATGTGAAGATCAGCAAGGATTAGGTTACTGGTGTGCGCTTGCCAAGAGAGCTGCAGGCAGGCACAGATCTCTTGACTGCTTCATTGGTCCCCTCAGAGAATTTGTGCTCAGGAATTGGCCTCTGTACTGTGGGAGAGGATCCTTTCACATGGAAATCTCATCCCTTCTGATCTGTGGACATGGCCCTTGGCACCCACGACACTCTCATATCTTATTTACTGCATGAAAATTCAGATGCCTTGACAAAAGTGTACAAGTGGAAGAATGGCAGTCAGTCTTGAGATGTGGAGAGGTTCAATGTCTGCCAGGGCCATGACAGCTTTGACTCTGATGTGGTTTCTCTCTGTCTTACAGCAGAAAACGGCTGACTGCACCACTGCCAAACCCTTGAGCTCACTCAAGCTGATGGGGCTGGCCCATGACTGATTCGTTGCCTTAATGGTAAGGTATGAATGTCTTGCCTAGTTTCATCTAGAGGGGCTGAGTGCTGGTGTGAGGATTCCTGGTCCTCAGTCATGTGTACGCATCATTGCGCTCACACACATGTTTTTGTGTGTGATTGGGCAACTGTGTCCATAATTGTGTAGGCATGTCAGCATACGCATGGGCCTGCATGCAGGAGAGCAGGAATGTGTGTGACTGGTCTGCATAATTGTGTGGGCAAAGGTGAGTGTAGATGTGTGCTTTTGTGTGTGTACACCTGTGCAGAGGAGCACGAATGTACATCTGTGTGCATATATATGTGTGCAGGAGTATGCATATGTGTAGGCATGTGTGCTTGAATACCTGCGCGTACATGGTGGTACGGGGGGTGCCGGTGCCTGTGCCTGTCGGTATGGACATGGGCTCCCTTGGAAATGTATGTGCACACACCTCTGCATAAGTGCACGCGTATGAGTTGCTCTTTGGGTGCGTGGCAGCTCATGTGTGTAGTTGGGCGCGTGCGTGTGAATCTGTGTGTGCGCTGAAGGGGACACTCAAACACTAACTGCTCAGCGGTGGTAATTTGTGACCAAGGAATGATCTGCCAGCGAGGGCAAGGAGGCCCAAGTGCAGAAGGGGTTAAGGTGGCTGGCAGCAGGACTGCCAGGGGCAGAAGGACTGCCTGTAAGGGAGTTTCCCATGGTGGTGAGATAAGAAAGAGCTGCAGCATTGTCTTGTGGCAATCCTGGCATGTGACTGCTCAGGGGCACCTTTGGGCAGCAGAGCTGGTGCTGGGGGATAGACCCAGTGCCAGGCTGAGGTGCCTCATGCCAATGCTGACAGGGTTGGTGCTGCTGCCAGTGTATGTCAGGAATCGGCTCCTGATGGGCCTTTGCGGACTCCTGGTAGAAGTGCTTATGGTGGTAGGACTCTGACCAACACACTCATCAGGTGGTGGGTTTTGATTTTTTGTTTTACTGTATATTTAACCTAGAGCTTAATTTGCCTGAAGGGGCACAATAAACATTCCTCATCAGCACAAATACCTGTGAGTGTGCATGCCTGTAAGTGTGCATAGCTCTGGGTGCATGTGGGGGTTCATGTGTGTGGATCCAGGAGGGTTAAGTCAAAGGTCTTGCTAAAATCGAGGTACAACCACAGCCAGTGCCCCTCCCCTTCCTCACAGGGCCAGTCACCTCCTCACAGAAAGCAATGAGGTTGACGAGGCACGATTTGCCCTCAGGAAACCCATGTGAGCTGCTCCCAAGACCCTTCTTGCTTTTCATGAGTTCAGAAAAGTCTTCTGAGAGAGCTTGTTCCATCTTCTTTTAGTGGCTGAGTAGTGACTGACCGGTCAGCACCTTGCACACCCTTGGATGCATCCCGAGTGATCCCATGAACTTGTGTATGTCCAAGTGGCAGTAAGAGCTCCTTCATTCTTTCATCTTCTACTGTGGGTGCTGCTTCATTCTCTTAGAGTCTGCAGGGAGGCTTAGGGATGTTGTAGGCTTGAGGAGAAGCCATAGCACTAAAAATTAGAGGGGAAATAGGCGTTGAGTATTTCAGGCTTTTCCCTGTCATTTGTCAGCAGGTCCCCATCCTCACCAAGCACTGAGCCCACACCTCCTTAGCCTGCCTTTTGCTGCCAGTAGGCTCGCAGGTGTCTTTCTTGATTCCCTTCACCTCCCTTGCAAGTTTCCTCTCCAGCTGCGCTGTGGCTTCTCCTGATGCACCTTTCCACACGTTGCAGAGGACCACCCTTGTGACCTGAAAAGGCTGTCCTTGAAGGTTGGCCAGTTCTCCTGGGACCCTGCGTGCTCTGGGGCAGTTTCCCAGGGCTTCCTGCCTAGAAGGTAGCTCCCAGCTGAGATTCAGATGTGCTCTTCTGAAGTCCGGGGCAGTAGTCATCCTGCTTGTCTCGGTCAGCCCTCTGAGGATATTAAGCTCCACAGTCTCATGGTTGCTGGAGGCAAAGCTGTCCTTGAACTTTACAGCACCCAACAGTTCTTCCTCATCTGTGAGTAGCAGGTCCAACAGAGCCTCTCTCCTAGCCCATTCATGGATTTCCTGCATCAAAAATTTGTCTTCCAGTTGCTCCAGCCATGTCCTGGTGTGCTTGTGCCCAGCCATTTGGGTCCTGCAGCCGATACTGAGGTGGTAAAAATCATCCATGAGCACCAGGGCCTGTGACCGTGAGGCTTTCCCCAACTGCCTGACGAAGGCATCATCGGCCTCCTCTTCTTGAACAAGAGGCGTGTGGCAGACAAGTACCAACAGCAGCACCTGCACCGCAGGGGAAGTGTGAGAGCCTCCCCTGCCATGCTGTCCCCATGCGTACCTCTTCCACGCCTTGTGCTCTCCCCTCTCTTCAGCCTATGGTGGACCTCCCCCTCTATATCGATTTTAAGTCCCCCTTCCTAGTTTAGCAGGCATTTGCAAAGACACTCTTGCCTCCCCTTGCCAGACACATTCCACTCCTGAGCAGTAGTCCTCACTCTTCCAAGAGGGGCCTCTGGGGAGAGAAACCAAAGCTGCTGGGTGCTGCCGTACTCCGCTCCTGCCATGCACGCTGCCCAGATGAGCTTTCCAGGGAGAGGGATTCTCTTCTGATGTGTGTGCCATGCTTTGCTTCTTGGTCTCAGAGAATATAGGTAATTAAGGGGATGTGAATGAAATGAACCAGGATCCCTTCCGGGGCCATGTCGTTCCAGCCCCAGGGGACCAGCTCTGATTCCAAAGACATCTTCATGCAGAGGCTTTTTCAGTCCAAACTCACTGCCCTGGAGGGAAGGACCTCGTGGAACCATTTTTGTTACATTTGAACCATTTTCATCACAGAGCCATAGAACCACAGTATCATAGAGTCACAGAATGGCTTGGGTTGGAAGGGACCTTGAAAGGCCACCTAGTGCAATCCCCCGGCCATGGGCAGGGACATCTCTCACTAGATCACGCTGCTCAAAGCCCCATCTAACCTGACCTTGAACACTTCCCATGATGGGGCATCCACTGAGGCTCTGGGCAACCTGTGCCAGTGTCTCACCACCCTCATTGGAAAAAAAAAAATTCTTCCTTGTGTCCAATCTAAAGGTACCCTCATTCAGTTTAAAGCCATTGCCCCCTGTCCTGTCACTAGAGGGCCTGGTAAAACGTCTTTCTCTGCTTTTCCTTTAAGCCCCCTTTAAGTAATGAAAGGACGCAAGAAGGTCTCCCCAGAACCTTCTCCTCTCCAGGCTGAACAACCCCACCTCTCTCAGCCCTTCTTCATAGGAGAGGTGTTCCAGCCAAGCCTCTGAACATTTTTGTGGCCCACCTCTGGACACATTCTAACGGACTCTACAGAGGCTTCCCACGGTCCGTGAAGAGACATGAGCTCACACACAGCACTTAGCTCATCCCAAAGCAGACGCGCATGGTAAATGGGACAAACCATCTCTCTGGAGACACCGATCCTGCAAATACCAGTGGTGGCCCTTGAACTCCCCAGCTGGCATAAGCTCACAGCAGGGCCTACACGCCTGGTCACATGTGCATGGCTTGCTTCACCTGTCCCAGCAGAGCCTACAAACACCGGCATCCCATGTCTCAAACCCCATATCCATGCCCACGGTGCTCAGGGACAGGCAGAGAGCAGCGCAAGGGCGAATGGGCTCCAGCTGGGCACATTGCTCTCAGCAGCTGCATCTCCCGCTCTCACTGAGTGTAGGTCAGTCTTCCCTCAGCCACGCTCAACCCTTGGACGCAGGACTCTGTCCTTGGATGCAGAAGATGACCCTGTCAATTCCAACACGTGTGCAGTGGCCCTGGACACAGTGTAGACAGCCTCCCTTTGGGTGTCGTAAGTCTTCTCAATTAACTCTAGGTCGAGATTTGTGTGTGTATGTATGTGTGTTACCTGAGCCAACTGTTTAGTATAAACATAAATATAAAAATTTCCTGGCATAAAGCAGGAAATGGAAAACCAGCCATTCGGGAAGCCAAAGCACAGCCCGTAGCCTCAGCTGGGATGTTTTGCATTCAAGGTGAGCTTGTCAGAAAATAGTCACCTCTACAAGGGATGCCTCTGTCAACCTGGGGTAGTAAAGGTCCGTGATAAAAGGCAGCCCAGCTCCTCGCTCTCTCATCCACTTCTCTTGCCTCCTTCTCCTTGGGAACCAGGTGAGTCTGAAGGCCCTTCTCCTTCTCCCCTTTCTCCAAAAGGAGGTCTCACCTCAGTGGACCTCTCAGCTGACACCGGCTTTCTCCTGTGGGAAATCTTGGGGCTCCTTGTCGCGAGAGAGGGAAGCGGGGAGATGGTCAGATATGTGTGGAAGTTGGGACTGTATTGAGGTGGCTTCTGGACTCAGGGGCTGCTCAGTAGCCACAGAGGAGCTGGTGGCTCTTTTTGGGCACTGGCAGGACGAGGCCAAGAAGCCCTCATACATCTCTGCACAGCCTCCACCTCGCGACCCTGCAGATTTCCTTTGGCTCCCTCATGGTGTGGTGACAGGCTGCTCCTCATGCACCCCATGTTTTGCTTCCTCCCTGCCCTCTCTCCCAGGCGTACCGCGGACCCCAAGACATGTCCTGCTACAACCAGTGCCAGCCGTGCCAGCCTTGCCAGCCCTGCGGCCCGACCCCGCTGGCCAACAGCTGCAACGAGCCTTGTGTCAGGCAGTGCCAGAATTCCACCGTTGTCATTGAGCCCCCTCCCGTGGTGGTGACCCTGCCCGGCCCCATCCTCAGCTCCTTCCCGCAGAACACCGTTGTGGGATCCTCCACCTCCACTGCTGTTGGCAGCATCCTCAGCTGTGACGGTGTTCCCATCAACTCGGTGTTGTGACTTCTCCTGCATTACCAGCCGCTACTGTGGCAGCAGCTGCCGCCCCTGCTAAAGATGCTGGAAACAGCACTGGATAAGGCTTCCCAGGAACTCAGAGCATGGTGCTGGACAGAGGATCAAACTTCGTGGTGTTGTTTTAAGAGCAGCTGACCGTTCTCTAGCTTGTCCTGCAAGGGCAGTCTGGAAGGGACCAGCCCGAGCTCCCTGAAAACACGGCCAATATCTACCTTTCCTGTCCTCCACTCATGCTTTTCCTCCCTTTTCTTTGTTGTCTTGTGCTCCCCTCAAAGCCTGCTGTGAGGACCCCAGAAAGCAGCCTGCAGGGACCTGCTAGCCTGTCTCCTTTTGTGGGGCAGGTCCACAGAAAAGGGAAACAGATTCCCGGCTGCTCCTGCTGCTCCCCAGCACTCTGAACCTCCCGTTGGAGGGACCTCAGTTCCTTCATTAGACAGATTAAAAATTTCCTGCAACGCTGCCTGTGTCCCTTAGGTGGTCTTTCCATCTGCAGACTGCCTGCTGGTGACCAAAGCCGTTGCTTTGGAAGGGAAATAGGTGGGGGCACAGGGGGACCCTTTGTCATTCCTAGAGGCATGTGAGGGTGGGAGTCACTGCAGTGAGTCTTCTTTGAGGTGCTGCCTCTTGAAGCTGAGGAAGACAAGCCTCGTTACTCCACAGCCAATGGCCATCACTCCTTGCCTTGCTGCATCTCTGCTCAGAAGTAGCCCCTTGGCCCTGGAGCACGTCATGTGAGCAGGAATCCTGACAAGGGCTGTCCTCCAGAGGGGAACTGTGGGCATGTGGGGGGCCCCCGGGAGGTCAGCGGTCCCACAAGCTCTTGGGGAAGAGTGCTCCTCTTGCTTGGGGTGGAGCTGTGCTGGGCAAGGAGACTCACAAGAAGATGTTTCCAAAGGATGTATTGAACTGGGAATGGGTAAAAAGCCCTGGGGATGGCTCGCAGTCTCAACTCCCCCTGCCCCTTCTGTTCATCACCTGATCTAAGACCCATGGTCAGCACGCCTGGGCATGGGCAGCAGGGACAGCTTCCCCGGGCAGCCCTATCACCCTTCAGCACAGCATCTGGCATGGCCCACCTGTTGGCTACGTGCGTTGGGCTGAGGTGGTTACAAGTTAGTACTGGTATCAGCTACAGCGAGACTCCCCTGTCCCAGAGAACCCAACCCCTGCTTGGGTGAAGGCAGGCCCAGGACAGCGACCGGTGGCCAACCACACATGGATGCTCTGTGGTGCCTTGACTTCCCCAAGCATGGAGCAGCTTTCTTCAGGCCCACGAACTCTATGGTCCCGCAAGTGCCACAGTCCAGCTCTGGTGTGGAAAGATGCTGTCTGAGAGCAGATCCCCCCAGCTCCACAGAGACATGGCATTGACAGAGGGATTTGCTTCTGCACTCAGCAGGGTCCATGAGCTGTCTCTCAGTGGCAAAGGGCACGCGCCAAACCAGCCATAGGGCACAGGTTGAGGTGCCTTCCCACAAGCACCTTGGGTGCCACCCCAAGCTCCTTCAGCATTCCCAGAGCCCTGGGGCTGAGCTGGCCCTTGAGCTCTGTGCAGCACCACTGCTTCCCACACACAGGCCAGGGTCTCCCCACATCTGCAGACCCTGGGACCCTGTGTTGTGGGGGATTTTCCCTCACACAGACCCCACACACCACCACCAGCACCATAGGACCAGGATGGTGGACTGTGTCATTCCCAGCTCTGGTGCGTCTATGCCGGGTCTGGGCTACTGTTGTCCTCCTGGCCTCCCAGGAGCTCCCAGGCAGTCACTGGAGGGAGCCTTCACCTGAGCCACTCTTGAGTCCACCTTGGCCTGGGCCCCAGCCCCAGCCCTGACCCTGGGACTGAGACCTTCTGCCCATAATCTACCTGGTGCCTAGATGATGGCAAAAATCAACAGATGCTTCTGGCGCAGAATGATCTGCCATCGAGGATACAAGTCTGAGATGGACCTGCTGACTCATACTTTGGGGGTGGTCACTGCTCTACATCATGACAAAATCCTTCCAGACTACAAGTTAAAATGTTGATGCTGTCTTTGCTATTCCCTGCCTGCAGTGTCTGTCAGTTAAGGAGAACAAGACCAACAGCTTAAAAGGACATTGTCCACAGAGCATCTTGTTTTCTCTGAAAAACCATGCTAGGCCGGATCACAATACAATGGTTTGAAAAGTATACAAATTGCAAGTTTTGCTCACTTTCTTTTTCTTACTTATGTCAAAAAGGATGTTACTAAGAGAAAGGCTCTGCATTAGGCTGTTTTGAAAGAAGACTAAAAACCGTGCTCATTATCTAATCTAAAAGTGTAGCTGTATTGCCGTTCCACAAACACAGCGTTTGGGCTGTCAGGGAAGCTTTGCTAAGCCTTATTAAACCTCATACATTTGAACTCAGCCCATCGATCCAGCCTGTCCAGATCCCAATGACTTGTTTGCTTACTTGAATTATTTAGTTATAGTAGTTGCCGTTGAGTCATTTATGTAACCTCATGCCTTGCATTTTGTATTTTTAAATTGTTAAATTGGTTGGCTGGTTTTGTTTCATCTTAATTCAGTCCCGGGGGATGACAAACTTGTCTGTTTGTCCCGCAGGGAAGTAGTTCATCCTGAATGACTCCTTTTAGGCCACGACAACTGCACCCCATGGAAAGGACCTATGCTGGAGCGCTTTCTGCAGAAGTGCAGCCCGTCGGAAGGAGCCACATTGGAGAGGTTCATGAAGGACTGTCTGCCCTGGGAGGGATCCCACGCTGGAGCAGGGGAAGAGCATGAGGAGGAAGGAGCGGCAGAGAAAACGTGTTACGGACTGACCGCACCCCCATTCCCCGTCCCTCTGGGCTGCTGTTGGCAGTAACAACAGCCTTGGGTGGAGACCTTGGTTCATGTCCCTGGGTGCCACGTCATGCAGAGCGCTCTGAGGGAGCAAGAGAGCCTTGCGGGGAACATCCTGTACCTGTCCCTGCCTTCACAGACCCTCTCAGTCTCCATATGCGGTGCTGACCGAGGGCACCTGTTTGCTGCTGTCAGGAGCAGAGATCCACAGCAGCCATCAAAGAGAAGAGGTGCTGAGCCCAGGCACCGGCTCCAGGGGGGACCCAGTGATGCCGGGGACACTACTGGTGCTGAAGTCATTGTCGCTGCCAGTGCTGGTGCCAGACCTGGTACCAGAACCTGTGCGAGTACTACTGCCGGTGCCAGTACCAGTACCGGTGCTGGTGCAGGTACCGGTACAGGTGCCAATACCAGTACCAGTGCCTGTACCAGTGCCAATACCGGTGCTAGTGCCAGTACCAGTGCCGGTGCCAGTGCCGGTGCCAGTACTAGTACCAGTACCCGTACAAGTGCCAGTATCAGTAGCAGTGCCTGTGCCAGTTCTAGTACAAGTACCGGTACTGGTACCGGTGCCAGTACTAATGCTGATACCAGTACCAGTACCGGTACCAGTGCCAGTACCGGTACCAGTGCCAGTACCGGTGCGAATACAAGTGCCAGTAACAGTGTCGGTGCCAGTACCAGTACCTGTACCTGTGCCTGTACGTGAGCCAGTACCAGTACCAGAGCCAGTGCCTGTGCTGGTGCCAGTACCGGTGCAGTACCGATGCCAGTACCAGTACCAGTACCTGTACCGGTGCCAGTACCGGTGCCGGGTGGGGGAACCGCCCTGGAGCCCTGGGTGGCCCCGGTGGGCGGAGCGGCAGCGCCCCCTGGCGGGCCCGGCCGGGGCTGTGTCCCCGGCCCCGCTGCACACGCCCGGCCCCGCCCGCGGCGGTTCGTGCCCGGCCGCAGCCGCGGCTCCTCTCCCCGTGTCTCCCACGGCGCAGTAATACACCGCCGCGTCTCCGCGCCGGGGCCGGGCGAGCCACAGGGCGCTGGACCGCCGGTCTGCTGCCACCGACAGCCGCCCCGGTGGGTCCCGCAGCTCTTTGGAACCTTTAAGTCCCGACGCCAGGAATGCGAGGCCTTGGCCCGGGAGCTGACGGTACCAGAGGATGACATCGTATGACTGTATGCTGGGGTGCGAGCAGCTGATGCTGATGCCGGTGCCCTCGGTGGTCTCTGCCGACGGCTCCTGCTGCACCTGGGCTCTGCCCGCAGCCACTGCCGAGACAGGAGAAGGGAAGGACAAAGATCACTGCAGGTCACCCAGCTCGGATTCTCCTGGAGCAATCATTAGGAAGAGCGGCCAACAGACAAAGCTGGACCTGCTTGGCTGGGAAGATGTGCCCATGAACGGGGTGGAGGGTGAACGGGCTTGTAGGTGTGTGGAGCAAGGGGAGAAGGCTGGGGGGAGTTTGGGGGGTGCAGGAATGGGATGAAAGTCAGATTCCTGGACGGATGGATGGATGGATGGATGGATGGATGGATGGATGGACGGATGGATGGATGAAGAGGGGACGAGGAGACAGGAGAATGGCTGTGTTACAGTGCAGTGCAGAGGGCTGAGTGCAGAAGAAGAATAAACGCTGAGTGCACAGGGGGATGCGTGGATGTACGGAATAATGGAGAGGTGCAGGAAAGCCAGCTTGTGCCTAGAGCTATGAGGACTGTAGAGGGAGGGATGAGAGAGGGGACTCAGAGTAGGCAGAGGGGTTAGAGCTGGTAGGGGCCTGGAGAGCTGGGTAAAAAAGGGGTGGGCGGACAAAAAAGAGAGGAAGAGTCGAGAGCGAGAGTGGGTCTTAGAGTGAAAGAGGGCTGCAATCAGGGCAACAATAACTGCACAGATGAAAAAGTGGGTGCAAGGAAAGGCGGGGAAAGAGGGACGAGAGACGGCAGGGAGAAAAACGAGAGGGCAGAGTTCGTGGCGGGTCCCGCGGGGAACAACCCGGGCACAGCCCCGGCCCCCCACCGCCGCTGCCAGCCCCACGCACCCAGGAGCACCGCGGCCATCGCCGCCAGCCCTGCGCCCTGGCACCGCCGCATCCCGCCGCTCGGCCGCCCGCGCCTCGGTGCTACCCCCGCCAGCCCCGGCTCTTCTCTCCTTTCCTCTCCCGAACCCGCCCCTCTTCCTTTCCCCTCCCTTCCTCTCCGCTGGCGTCCGGGGCTGAGCCGGGCGCCGGCAGTGGGGCCGGGGCGGGCCGGGAGCAGAACCCCGCAGCAGGGGCGCAGACCGGGGCGGGACGAGCCGCCGCCGCGGGGGCACCCGACGCTGCCGTAGCTCCTGAAACCCGTCCGCAGGAACGGGTGTTGCTGCTGCCCGGGGGCAAAGCACCCCACAACCACACCCAGCCCGCCGGGGGCCCCGCAGGCTGGCGCTGCCCTTGGAGCCAGTATTGCCGGCCGAGTGGCCCGTGAAAGGCCGACAGCGGCCCCGGGAACCGCGGCTGGGAGCGCGCAGCGAGCAGGAAGGCGGCGCCGCTGGAGAGCGCGGCCGGAGCGGAGCTGCCCGCAGCGACACTGCGTGTGCGGAGGTGCGGGAGAGGCTGCCCAGGCACGGGCCCCTCGGCCGCGGGGACGCCGAGGCCCTGGAAGGAGCGCAAGGGGAGGGGAACGGCACAGCACCAGGGCGCGGCAGAGCCTTCTGGAAGCGACCTACGTGCTCTTTGTACAGTACTCCTACTGTCTCGCAGTGTGTCGCTGGGAAACTGGACGTTCAGAACCAGATCCGGCAGGAAAGGGCACGGGCTGCTGCTGGAGGCCAGTGTGCAAGGAAAAGGAAGACACGAGGTGAAGCGCTCAGGGGATGCCATGCAGGTGTCGGCTGTCCTGCAAAACTGCAGGAAGGAGCAAGTGGTGAAGGGCAGTTCTCGGGGCACGGAGGGCCGGCAGGGGAGGGGGCTGTGGGAGCAGGGCAGGGGGAACAAGAAAACGGGGAGAAGCCGACCGTGGGGAGGAGAAATCAGTGCTGCTGGGAGAGGTGTGCTCTGGGAGAGAAAGAGCAGCTCACAAGCCCACGTGTTGTCTGAAAAGGCGGATTCGTTACCCGCTGCGCAATTAGCCGGTTTCACATACAGAGACGAGATACTGCTTTATTCCAAAGCTGCGCAGAGCTGGGTGCAGGGTGGCAGGCCCACAAAGCTAGCACAGCTCGGTTAAAACATGGGGAATGTTTATACACTTCTCGCAAGAGTTCTCAGTATTTTCAAAAGTTGCCTTGTGCCCGTTGGTTCTCATGAGCTTTGTCTCCATGTAAAGTCACAGTATCCTTCGTTTTTACCGGGCATGCTCAGTGGGGAAGGGCTTTTTGTGAGGAGGGGGCTTTCCCCACCCAGGGGCAGGTTTCTATGATGCCAGTTATTTGTTAATCTGATGTTAATTCAGGATAGTTCACTTGAGTTTCAGCTGCAATCATGCTTTTTGGCTGACTACTCTAAAACGTACTGATCAACCACGCAGTTAGTTCGCACATGCTTTGGGTTTTTCCCACCTTGGAGGACAAATCGAGGCAAAATCGAGAAATTCATTCTCTATCCACTCCTGACTAAGTCAAGGACACTCAGCTTGTTCCTCGGCAAAGAACATACCTCAGCTACAGCCACACTTAGGCATGTACAGATTAACTCTTGGCTGCCTTGTAACACACACATGATCCTCCTTCTCTTCCTCAGTCCACAGGTGTGTCACCTACTGCCTCTGTCCCAGTCCCCTCCCAACAGACAACCTGGTGAGGTCAGCTTTCATCTCCTGATTCCTCCGGGTGCACATGAGGGGATTCAAGAGGGTGCAGAAGTCAGTAGCCATGCTGTGCACAGGGTTCTGGGACCCTGCCCTCAGGTACCTGACACCACGGGCACGTAATAGCTGGCCACTACTTTGAGGTAGGCAGTGCGGGTGGAGAAGGTATGACACTTGCCTACGGCAGAGTGGCCCCTCAGCACGGGTGAGATGATGCACACACAGGAGGTGAGGATGGGGGTGAAAAGGGTCATAGTGATGAACCCCATGTCAAGGAAGATCGCCACCCTCTCACTGAGGCTGGCGTCCCCACCAACTGGCCTCAGCACAGTTTGGATGTCACAGGAGGAAGATGGAGCCAAAGCTGACCTTCACTCTCTCCATTCAGAAATACATGGGGAAAGGAGTAGGGGTCCACACAATGAATCTGTGGAAAGAGGGCTGGAGCTGCCACCGAGTGCTTAGCATCTCAGCTCTGGGTCCATGGCCAGGGTGGACAAGTGTGCAGAGCACCACCGAGCAGGGATTTCCAGGCTACCTGGTGTACCTCCAAGAACACCAAGGCCAGAGCTTGGCTAGCCTTTGTGGCCCAGCCAGCGGGAGATGCGTTAGGTGCCTCCACTGACTTGCCCCTTGCACTCCACAAGAGCTGCAGGGGTGTTCAAGGGTCAGCATGGGTAGGGAGTAACTGAGATCTCTGTGGCAGAAGGTACCTGCCATGGCAATGTGCTTGGCTGTGCCAAGCAACCCAGACTGCCTCCCCGGATGAAACAGGTCTCCCCCTGACCACCACAGAAACCCGGAGCCAGCCCAATGTACCCAGTAGCACGTCGGCCAATCCTGCCAGCCCTGCAGCCCAGCACTGTCACATCCCACTGCTCTGCCTCGGCCACTCAGGGTGTCACCCAGGCTAAGAGCGCTCAGTGGCTCTGCACGGGCAGAAGGTTGTCTCCTGGGAAATGGACTGTCCCCGTCCTCCAGCAAGAACAAGGCTGTACCGCGCTAGCTGCAGCCTGGGACAGCAGCAGGGCCTTGGCCCAGGCGATGGACCAGCTTCCCAGAGGCGCCTCTGAGCTCCGGGGCTGGAAAGAGCAGCCACCGATTTCCTGCAGATGAGAAAGAGTAGGCTTGAGAGCCTCCCTCCAGCTGCCTCCTTGCAGTCCCAGCACAATGCCTGAAAGCTGTGCTATGGCAGAGGGTGCATGAGGACACATGTGCCCGTGGTTGTGCAGGGGTCAGAGAGGGCAATGGAAGAGGGGGGAATCACAGGGTCAGAATGGGGGTGAGAAGGGACCTCCAGAGGTCATCTGGATCACCCCTCTGCTCTGAACTGAGCCCGTTAGCACACACAAGTAAAGAACACACACAGGAACACAACAAGGCATGGACTCTGCTGAGGAGCCCTGGGGACTGGGCAGTGTTAGGCAGGGTGAGGTATAACCTAGGAGCACATCTCACACACCTGGGGTGGCATCTACTAATGGCCACCTTTGTGAAGCTGAGGAGGGAGGGAAAGGAAAGTATAGGGTACGTCCTCATGCACAGGAGCCCTTGGTGTCCAGCTGAGGATGGCTGGACCTTCTTCCTGCGAACAGCACTTCAAACAGTCCCAACAGAGTGACACGGGCTGACGCCACCTGCCTGCTCTGGACCTATCCAGTGTTTGAAATGAGTCTTCTCCCTGCACAGCTGCATTCCTGCCCCAGACATCCTGGCGCCTCTCATCCCCATGCTCAGAAGAAGCCTTCATTGGGGAATGGGCATGGCGCAAAGCCGGCAATGAAAAGGCAGCAGTGTTGGAAACCGAAGCGCAGCCCGTGTCATTAGCTGCGATGGTTTGCATTCAAGATGATCTTGTCAGAAAATTGTTACCTCTGCAAAGGGTGCCTCTGGTCCTGCGGCAATGAAGGGCAGGTATAAGAGCCAGCCCAAATCCCTGCTCCCTCATTCCCTTCTCCTGCTTCCTTCTCCTTGGGAACCAGGTGAGTCTGATGCCCCTTCTCCTCCTCTTCCAAAGTGGGATCTCTTCTTGATGGACAACTCAGCTGATACAGGCTCTGTCGTATGCTGGAGCTTATAGCTCTTTGTCATGACAGAAAGAAAGAAGTGGGTGGGAGTTCTGCTTAGAGAGAGGCTGGGATGTGACTGAGGGGGTTTTTGATTAATAAATTACGAGAACGCCTCCCTGGGCCGGGCTGCTTTTTGGAGATCAATGAAGAACATGTGGCGCCTGGCTCTACTTCCATTTACCCACTCCTTGTTCTTTGTGACAGCGTAACCAGGCTCCTCCTCACTCACCCTTGTGCTCTGCTTCCTCCTTGCACTCCTCCCAGGTGCACCTCTGGAACCAAGTCATGTCCTGCTACAACCAGTGCCTGCCATGCCGGCCCTGCGGCCCGACCCCACTGGCCAACAGCTGCAACGAGCCCTGTGTCAGGCAGTGCCAGAACTCCACCGTTGTCATTGAGCCCTCCCCCGTGGTGGTGACCCTGCCTGGCCCCATCCTTAGCTCCTTCCCGCAGAACACCATTGTGGGATCCTCCACCTCCGCTGCTGTTGGCAGCATCCTCAGCTGTGATGGAGTGCCCATCACCTCTGGGTGCTGTGACCTCTCTGGCATTTCCAGCCGCTACTACGGCAGAAGGTGCCTCCTGTGAGAAATATGTGCCTGTCACAAACCCACGGAGACACTTTGAGGAACTTACAAAATGGTGCTGGGCAGGGGGTTGAGATTTTTTAATGTTTTCAAGTTAGCTGAGCGGCATTGCCTTTTTTTCTCGTTTCTTTGTTTGCTTTGGTTCCCCTTGGCGGCAGCGTCCCACCATGGACAACCTGGTGTGGACCATCTCTCCTCTCCCTCCATGAAGCAGACAGACAAACAGACATCATGCAAGAACTTCTCCAAGGCTAAGGACTGCAGATTCTTGGCTTCCCCGGGACTCCCTGCACTGGCGGCCACCACTGGGTCTGATTTTATTTCCCTCTTTTGACTCATTAAAGTTCTGCTGCATTCAAGCCTGGCCTCCATGTGATCCTTCCCTCTGTGGACTCTCCCCAAGCTGCCAGAAGAGAAGGGTGTTGCTCTGGGTTGGAAGGGGCTGAGGGCACAAGGAGACCTTTCTCCATTCACAGGGGAATGGGAGGTTTGAACATGCTGCAGTGCGGCCAGTTTTGGGCACCATCCCCTGGAGCTGAGGAAGACATCCCTGGCTGCTGCGCTGCCAGTGACCACCAGGCCTTGCCTTGTTGTATCTCTGCCCACAAACGCCCAGAAAGGCAGGAGGCCCTGAGGGGGCAGCAGCCCCATGAGCTCTTGAGGAAGGGCGTTCCTCTTGATATGCGCAGAGCTGTACTGGGGTGGTGGAGGGTGGAACCACCTGGAAATGCTCCTGGGCAACTGGCCCAGATGGCCCTGTTTGGGCAGGGTGGTTGGGCCAAATGGTCTTCAGAGTCCCTTCCAACCTCAACCCTTCTGTGATTCTCTCATTCTGTGAGAGCAGCTGATGTTGAGCAGCTCAGGGTTCCCAGCACCGGAAGGGATGTAAGGTTACCCATACTCCCCCCTCTTTGTTTCTAGACTTAATGCTAATAAATGGCATTTTAAAGAATGCTTTGAAGAGGCTGAGTGCCTTTCTTACCAGGACCAGTCACTGTCATGTCTGGTTTCCTAACCTCAGTGTTTCCAGCTTGTGGGGAGTCTGGCTTGTGCCAGGCACACCACTCTGCCGCCATGTGAACATACAACTGAAGCACCGCTCCCTTTGCAGAGCTGGGGCTTGTCCCACACCCCCACATCTCCCTTAAGGAGATCACTAAGGACAGCTGGGATCCTCTAAGGCTGGAGGAGTTTTTTCAATTCCAGTGTGGGGATTCATTGTGGCTGCAGTAATATAGATGTTCTGTAGTTTTTACGTTATCCCTGACCCACAGACTTGAGACCTGGGGAGGCTCTATGTCTGGGAAGGCCATGAGAGCTTGGACAGCAGTTGGATTTCTCTCTCTTTTCTAGTGAGAAAACACCTGACTGAAGCAGTGTCAAGCTCTTGAGCTCACTAAAGCTGGTGACGTCCGATTCATTGCCTTAACTGTAGCGTCTGAAGGACCTGCCTAGCGTCATCCCGAGAGGCTGAGAGCTGCCATAGGGTGTCCTGGTTCTCAGTGGTGTGTGTTCGTGTTCATGCTCACACTCACATAGCTGTTCCTCTGGCTTTGCTCG
>NW_028113875.1:0-177307 GCF_964289735.1 Phaethon aethereus | reverse complement strand
CTGTTTATCTGCAATGACTGCCAGGGCAAGTGAGGACAAGCAAGACAATTCCTGCCTAGCACCTTCCTTGGAGGAGAGAGAGTGCAACGTTTCATTTTAGCATTTTGGCGCTCACGAGGGAGACAAACTGCTTTGGCTGTTTGCAAGGCTAGGAAAGAGCAGAGCCCCAGTCTTGCTGTTTATCTGCAATGACTGCCAGGGCAAGTGAGGACCAGCAAGACAATTCCTGCCTAGCACCTTCCTTGGAGGAGAGAGAGTGCAATGTTTCATTTTAGCTTTTTGGAGTGCGCGAGTGAGAAAAAGCAGAGTGCCTGTTTGCAAGGCTAGGAAAGAGCAGAGCCCCAGTCTTGCTGTTTATCTGCAATGACTGCCAGGGCAAGTGAGGACCAGCAAGACAATTCCTGCCTAGCACCTTCCTTGGAGGAGAGAGAGTGCAACGTTTCATTTTAGCATTTTGGCGCTCACGAGGGAGACAAACTTCTTTGGCTGTTTGCAAGGCTAGGAAAGAGCAGAGCCCCAGTCTTGCTGTTTATCTGCAATGAGTGCCAGGGCAAGTGAGGACGAGCAAGACCATTCCTGCCTAGCACCTTCCTTGGAGGAGAGAGAGTGCAACGTTTCATTTTGCTTTTTGGAGTGCGAGAGTGAGAAAAAGCAGAGTTCCTGTTTGCAAGGCTAGGAAAGAGCAGACCCCCAGTCTTGCCGTTTATCTGCAATGACTGCCAGGGCAAGTGAGGACCAGCAAGACAATTCCTGCCTAGCACCTTCCTTGGAGGAGCGAGAGTGCAATGTTTCATTTTAGCTTTTTGGAGTGCGAGAGTGAGAAAAAGCAGAGTGCCTGTTTGCAAGGCTAGGAAAGAGCAGAGCCCCAGTCTTGCTGTTTATCTGCAATGACTGCCAGGGCAAGTGAGGACCAGCAAGACAATTCCTGCCTAGCACCTTCCTTGGAGGAGAGAGAGTGCAACGTTTCATTTTAGCTTTTTGGAGTGCGAGAGTGAGAAAAAGCAGAGTGCCTGTATGGAAGGCTAGGAAAGAGCAGAGCCCCAGTCTTGCTGTTTATCTGCAATGACTGCCAGGGCAAGTGAGGACCAGCAAGACAATTCCTGCCTAGCACCTTCTTTGGAGGAGAGAGAGTGCAACGTTTCATTTTAGCATTTTAGCGCTCACGAGGGAGACAAACTGCTTTGGTTGTTTGCAAGGCTAGGAAAGAGCAGAGCCCCAGTCTTGCTGTTTATCTGCAATGACTGCCAGGGCAAGTGAGGACAAGCAAGACAATTCCTGCCTAGCACCTTCCTTGGAGGAGAGAGAGTGCAACGTTTCATTTTAGCATTTTGGCGCTCACGAGGGAGACAAACTGCTTTGGTTGTTTGCAAGGCTAGGAAAGAGCAGAGCCCCAGTCTTGCTGTTTATCTGCAATGACTGCCAGGGCAAGTGAGGACCAGCAAGACAATTCCTGCCTAGCACCTTCCTTGGAGGAGAGAGAGTGCAATGTTTCATTTTAGCTTTTTGGAGTGCGCGAGTGAGAAAAAGCAGAGTGCCTGTTTGCAAGGCTAGGAAAGAGCAGAGCCCCAGTCTTGCTGTTTATCTGCAATGACTGCCAGGGCAAGTGAGGACCAGCAAGACAATTCCTGCCTAGCACCTTCCTTGGAGGAGAGAGAGTGCAACGTTTCATTTTAGCATTTTGGCGCTCACGAGGGAGACAAACTGCTTTGGCTGTTTGCAAGGCTAGGAAAGAGCAGAGCCCCAGTCTTGCTGTTTATCTGCAATGACTGCCAGGGCAAGTGAGGACCAGCAAGACAATTCCTGCCTAGCACCTTCCTTGGAGGAGAGAGAGTGCAACGTTTCATTTTAGCTTTTTGGAGTGCGACAGTGAGAAAAAGCAGAGTGCCTGTATGGAAGGCTAGGAAAGAGCAGAGCCCCAGTCTTGCTGTTTATCTGCAATGACTGCCAGGGCAAGTGAGGACCAGCAGGACAATTCCTGCCTAGCACTTTCCTTGGAGGAGAGAGAGTGCAACGTTTCATTTTAGCATTTTGGCGCTCACGATGGAGACAAACTGCTTTGGTTGTTTGCAAGGCTAGGAAAGAGCAGAGCCCCAGTCTTGCTGTTTATCTGCAATGACTGCCAGGCCAAGTGAGGACGAGCAAGACAATTCCTGCCTAGCACCTTCCTTGGAGGAGAGAGAGTGCAACGTTTCATTTTAGCATTTTGGCGCTCACGAGGGAGACAAACTGCTTTGGTTGTTTGCAAGGCTAGGAAAGAGCAGAGCCCCAGTCTTTCTGTTTATCTGCAATGACTGCCAGGGCAAGTGAGGACCAGCAAGACAATTCCTGCCTAGCACCTTCCTTGGAGGAGAGAGAGTGCAATGTTTCATTTTAGCTTTTTGGAGTGCGAGAGTGAGAAAAAGCAGAGTGCCTGTTTGGAAGGCTAGGAAAGGGCAGAGCCCCAGTCTTGCTGTTTATCTGCAATGACTGCCAGGGCAAGTGAGGACCAGCAAGACAATTCCTGCCTAGCACCTTCCTTGGAGGAGAGAGAGTGCAACGTTACATTTTAGCATTTTGGCGCTCACGAGGGAGACAAACTGCTTTGGCTCTTTGCAAGGCTAGGAAAGAGCAGAGCCCCAGTCTTGCTGTTTATCTGCAATGACTGCCAGGGCAAGTGAGGACCAGCAAGACAATTCCTGCCTAGCACCTTCCTTGGAGGAGAAAGAGTGCAACGTTTCATTTTAGCTTTTTGGAGAGCGAGAGTGAGAAAAAACAGAGTGCCTGTTTGCAAGGCGAGGAAAGAGCAGAGCCCCAGTCTTGCTGTTTATCTGCAATGACTGCCAGGGCAAGTGAGGACCAGCAAGACAATTCCTGCCTAGCACCTTCCTTGGAGGAGAGAGAGTGCAACGTTTCATTTTAGCATTTTGGCGCTCACGAGGGAGACAAACTGCTTTGGCTGTTAGCAAGGCTAGGAAAGAGCAGAGCCCCAGTCTTGCTGTTTATCTGCAATGAGTGCCAGGGCAAGTGAGGACCAGCAAGACAATTCCTGCCTAGCACCTTCCTTGGAGGAGAGAGAGTGCAACGTTTCATTTTAGCATTTTGGCGCTCACGAGGGAGACAAACTGCTTTGGTTGTTTGCAACGCTAGGAAAGAGCAGAGCCCCAGTCTTGCTGTTTATCTGCAATGAGTGCCAGGGATAGTGAGGACCAGCAAGACAATTCCTGCCTAGCACCTTCCTTGGAGGAGAGAGAGTGCAACGTTTCATTTTAGCTTTTTGGAGTGCGAGAGTGAGAAAAAGCAGAGTGCCTGTATGGAAGGCTAGGAAAGAGCAGAGCCCCAGTCTTGCTGTTTATCTGCAATGACTGCCAGGGCAAGTGAGGACCAGCAGGACAATTCCTGCCTTGCACCTTCCTTGGAGGAGAGAGAGTGCAACGTTTCATTTTAGCATTTTGGCGCTCACGAGGGAGACAAACTGCTTTGGTTGTTTGCAAGGCTAGGAAAGAGCAGAGCCCCAGTCTTGCTGTTTATCTGCAATGACTGCCAGGGCAAGTGAGGACGAGCAAGACAATTCCTGCCTAGCACCTTCCTTGGAGGAGAGAGAGTGCAACGTTTCATTTTAGCATTTTGGCGCTCACGAGGGAGACAAACTGCTTTGGTTGTTTGCAAGGCTAGGAAAGAGCAGAGCCCCAGTCTTGCTGTTTATCTGCAATGACTGCCAGGGCAAGTGAGGACCAGCAAGACAATTCCTGCCTAGCACCTTCCTTGGAGGAGAGAGAGTGCAATGTTTCATTTTAGCTTTTTGGAGTGCGAGAGTGAGAAAAAGCAGAGTGCCTGTTTGGAAGGCTAGGAAAGGGCAGAGCCCCAGTCTTGCTGTTTATCTGCAATGACTGCCAGGGCAAGTGAGGACCAGCAAGACAATTCCTGCCTAGCACCTTCCTTGGAGGAGAGAGAGTGCAACGTTACATTTTAGCATTTTGGCGCTCACGAGGGAGACAAACTGCTTTGGCTCTTTGCAAGGCTAGGAATGAGCAGAGCCCCAGTCTTGCTGTTTATCTGCAATGACTGCCAGGGCAAGTGAGGACCAGCAAGACAATTCCTGCCTAGCACCTTCCTTGGAGGAGAAAGAGTGCAACGTTTCATTTTAGCTTTTTGGAGAGCGAGAGTGAGAAAAAACAGAGTGCCTGTTTGCAAGGCTAGGAAAGAGCAGAGTCCCAGTCTTGCTGTTTATCTGCAATGACTGCCAGGGCAAGTGAGGACCAGCAAGACAATTCCTGCCTAGCACCTTCCTTGGAGGAGAGAGAGTGCAACGTTTCATTTTAGCATTTTGGCGCTCACGAGGGAGACAAACTGCTTTGGCTGTTAGCAAGGCTAGGAAAGAGCAGAGCCCCAGTCTTGCTGTTTATCTGCAATGAGTGCCAGGGCAAGTGAGGACCAGCAAGACAATTCCTGCCTAGCACCTTCCTTGGAGGAGAGAGAGTGCAACGTTTCATTTTAGCATTTTGGCGCTCACGAGGGAGACAAACTGCTTTGGTTGTTTGCAACGCTAGGAAAGAGCAGAGCCCCAGTCTTGCTGTTTATCTGCAATGAGTGCCAGGGCAAGTGAGGACCAGCAAGACAATTCCTGCCTAGCACCTTCCTTGGAGGAGAGAGAGTGCAACGTTTCATTTTAGCTTTTTGGAGTGCGAGAGTGAGAAAAAGCAGAGTGCCTGTATGGAAGGCTAGGAAAGAGCAGAGCCCCAGTCTTGCTGTTTATCTGCAATGACTGCCAGGGCAAGTGAGGACCAGCAAGACAATTCCTGCCTAGCACCTTCTTTGGAGGAGAGAGAGTGCAACGTTTCATTTTAGCATTTTAGCGCTCACGAGGGAGACAAACTGCTTTGGTTGTTTGCAAGGCTAGGAAAGAGCAGAGCCCCAGTCTTGCTGTTTATCTGCAATGACTGCCAGGGCAAGTGAGGACAAGCAAGACAATTCCTGCCTAGCACCTTCCTTGGAGGAGAGAGAGTGCAACGTTTCATTTTAGCATTTTGGCGCTCACGAGGGAGACAAACTGCTTTGGCTGTTTGCAAGGCTAGGAAAGAGCAGAGCCCCAGTCTTGCTGTTTATCTGCAATGAGTGCCAGGGCAAGTGAGGACCAGCAAGACAATTCCTGCCTAGCACCTTCCTTGGAGGAGAGAGAGTGCAACGTTTCATTTTAGCTTTTTGGAGTGCGAGAGTGAGAAAAAGCAGAGTGCCTGTATGGAAGGCTAGGAAAGAGCAGAGCCCCAGTCTTGCTGTTTATCTGCAATGACTGCCAGGGCAAGTGAGGACCAGCAAGACAATTCCTGCCTAGCACCTTCTTTGGAGGAGAGAGAGTGCAACGTTTCATTTTAGCATTTTAGCGCTCACGAGGGAGACAAACTGCTTTGGTTGTTTGCAAGGCTAGGAATGAGCAGAGCCCCAGTCTTGCTGTTTATCTGCAATGACTGCCAGGGCAAGTGAGGACCAGCAAGACCATTCCTGCCTAGCACCTTCCTTGGACGAGAGAGAGTGCAACGTTTCATTTTAGAATTTTGGCGCTCACAAGGGAGACGAAATTCTTTTGCTGTTTGCAAGGCTAGGAAAGAGCAGAGCCCCAGTCTTGCTGTTTATCTGCAATGAGTGCCAGGGCAAGTGAGGACCAGCAAGACAATTCCTGCCTAGCACCTTCCTTGGAGGAGAGAGAGTGCAACGTTTCATTTTAGCATTTTGGCGCTCACGAGGGAGACAAACTGCTTTGGCTGTTTGCAAGGCTAGGAAAGAGCCGAGCCCAGTCTTGCTGTTTATCTGCAGTGACTGCCAGGGCAAGTGAGGACCAGCAAGACAATTCCTGCCTAGCACCTTCCTTGGAGAGGAGGGAGTGCAATGTTTCATTTTAGCTTTTTGGAGTGCGCGAGTGAGAAAAAGCAGAGTGCCTGTTTGCAAGGGTAGGAAAGAGCAGAGCCCCAGTCTTGCTGTTTATCTGCAATGACTGCCAGGGCAAGTGAGGACCAGCAAGACAATTCCTGCCTAGCACCTTCCTTGGAGGAGGGAGAGTGCAACGTTTCATTTTAGCTTTTTGGAGTGCGAGAATGAGAAAAAGCAGAGTGCCTGTTTGGAAGGCTAGGAAAGAGCAGAGCCCCAGTCTTGCTGTTTATCTGCAGTGACTGCCAGGGCAAGTGAGGACCAGCAAGACAATTCCTGCCTAGCACCTTCCTTGGAGGAGAGAGAGTGCAACGTTTCATTTTAGCATTTTGGCGCTCACGCGGGAGACAAACTGCTTTGGCTGTTTGCAAGGCTAGGAAAGAGCAGAGCCCCAGTCTTGCTGTTTATCTGCAATGACTGCCAGGGCAAGTGAGGACCAGCAAGACAATTCCTGCCTAGCACCTTCCTTGGAGAAGAGAGAGTGCAATGTTTCATTTTAGCTTTTTGGAGTGCGAGAGTGAGAAAAAGCAGAGTGCCTGTTTGCAAGGCTAGGAAAGAGCAGAGCCCCAGTCTTGCTGTTTATCTGCAATGACTGCCAGGGCAAGTGAGGACCAGCAAGACAATTCCTGCCTAGCACCTTCCTTGGAGGAGAGAGAGTGCAATGTTTCATTTTAGCTTTTTGGAGTGCGAGAGTGAGAAAAAGCAGAGTGCCTGTTTGGAAGGCTAGGAAAGAGCAGAGCCCCAGTCTTGCTGTTTATCTGCAATGACTGCCAGGGCAAGTGAGGACCAGCAAGACAATTCCTGCCTAGCACCTTCCTTGGAGGAGAGAGAGTGCAACGTTTCATTTTAGCATTTTGGCGCTCACGAGGGAGAAAAACTGCTTTGGCTGTTTGCAAGGCTAGGAAAGAGCAGAGCCCCAGTCTTGCTGTTTATCTGCAATGACTGCCAGGGCAAGTGAGGACCAGCAAGACAATTCCTGCCTAGCACCTTCCTTGGAGGAGAGAGAGTGCAACGTTTCATTTTAGCTTTTTGGAGTGCGACAGTGAGAAAAAGCAGAGTGCCTGTATGGAAGGCTAGGAAAGAGCAGAGCCCCAGTCTTGCTGTTTATCTGCAATGACTGCCAGGGCAAGTGAGGACCAGCAGGACAATTCCTGCCTTGCACCTTCCTTGGAGGAGAGAGAGTGCAACGTTTCATTTTAGCATTTTGGCGCTCACGAGGGAGACAAACTGCTTTGGTTGTTTGCAAGGCTAGGAAAGAGCAGAGCCCCAGTCTTGCTGTTTATCTGCAATGACTGCCAGGGCAAGTGAGGACGAGCAAGACAATTCCTGCCTAGCACCTTCCTTGGAGGAGAGAGAGTGCAACGTTTCATTTTAGCATTTTGGCGCTCACGAGGGAGACAAACTGCTTTGGTTGTTTGCAAGGCTAGGAAAGAGCAGAGCCCCAGTCTTGCTGTTTATCTGCAATGACTGCCAGGGCAAGTGAGGACCAGCAAGACAATTCCTGCCTAGCACCTTCCTTGGAGGAGAGAGAGTGCAATGTTTCATTTTAGCTTTTTGGAGTGCGAGAGTGAGAAAAAGCAGAGTGCCTGTTTGGAAGGCTAGGAAAGGGCAGAGCCCCAGTCTTGCTGTTTATCTGCAATGACTGCCAGGGCAAGTGAGGACCAGCAAGACAATTCCTGCCTAGCACCTTCCTTGGAGGAGAGAGAGTGCAACGTTACATTTTAGCATTTTGGCGCTCACGAGGGAGACAAACTGCTTTGGCTCTTTGCAAGGCTAGGAATGAGCAGAGCCCCAGTCTTGCTGTTTATCTGCAATGACTGCCAGGGCAAGTGAGGACCAGCAAGACAATTCCTGCCTAGCACCTTCCTTGGAGGAGAAAGAGTGCAACGTTTCATTTTAGCTTTTTGGAGAGCGAGAGTGAGAAAAAACAGAGTGCCTGTTTGCAAGGCTAGGAAAGAGCAGAGTCCCAGTCTTGCTGTTTATCTGCAATGACTGCCAGGGCAAGTGAGGACCAGCAAGACAATTCCTGCCTAGCACCTTCCTTGGAGGAGAGAGAGTGCAACGTTTCATTTTAGCATTTTGGCGCTCACGAGGGAGACAAACTGCTTTGGCTGTTAGCAAGGCTAGGAAAGAGCAGAGCCCCAGTCTTGCTGTTTATCTGCAATGAGTGCCAGGGCAAGTGAGGACCAGCAAGACAATTCCTGCCTAGCACCTTCCTTGGAGGAGAGAGAGTGCAACGTTTCATTTTAGCATTTTGGCGCTCACGAGGGAGACAAACTGCTTTGGTTGTTTGCAACGCTAGGAAAGAGCAGAGCCCCAGTCTTGCTGTTTATCTGCAATGAGTGCCAGGGCAAGTGAGGACCAGCAAGACAATTCCTGCCTAGCACCTTCCTTGGAGGAGAGAGAGTGCAACGTTTCATTTTAGCTTTTTGGAGTGCGAGAGTGAGAAAAAGCAGAGTGCCTGTATGGAAGGCTAGGAAAGAGCAGAGCCCCAGTCTTGCTGTTTATCTGCAATGACTGCCAGGGCAAGTGAGGACCAGCAAGACAATTCCTGCCTAGCACCTTCTTTGGAGGAGAGAGAGTGCAACGTTTCATTTTAGCATTTTAGCGCTCACGAGGGAGACAAACTGCTTTGGTTGTTTGCAAGGCTAGGAAAGAGCAGAGCCCCAGTCTTGCTGTTTATCTGCAATGACTGCCAGGGCAAGTGAGGACAAGCAAGACAATTCCTGCCTAGCACCTTCCTTGGAGGAGAGAGAGTGCAACGTTTCATTTTAGCATTTTGGCGCTCACGAGGGAGACAAACTGCTTTGGCTGTTTGCAAGGCTAGGAAAGAGCAGAGCCCCAGTCTTGCTGTTTATCTGCAATGACTGCCAGGGCAAGTGAGGACCAGCAAGACAATTCCTGCCTAGCACCTTCCTTGGAGGAGAGAGAGTGCAATGTTTCATTTTAGCTTTTTGGAGTGCGCGAGTGAGAAAAAGCAGAGTGCCTGTTTGCAAGGCTAGGAAAGAGCAGAGCCCCAGTCTTGCTGTTTATCTGCAATGACTGCCAGGGCAAGTGAGGACCAGCAAGACAATTCCTGCCTAGCACCTTCCTTGGAGGAGAGAGAGTGCAACGTTTCATTTTAGCATTTTGGCGCTCACGAGGGAGACAAACTTCTTTGGCTGTTTGCAAGGCTAGGAAAGAGCAGAGCCCCAGTCTTGCTGTTTATCTGCAATGAGTGCCAGGGCAAGTGAGGACGAGCAAGACCATTCCTGCCTAGCACCTTCCTTGGAGGAGAGAGAGTGCAACGTTTCATTTTGCTTTTTGGAGTGCGAGAGTGAGAAAAAGCAGAGTTCCTGTTTGCAAGGCTAGGAAAGAGCAGACCCCCAGTCTTGCCGTTTATCTGCAATGACTGCCAGGGCAAGTGAGGACCAGCAAGACAATTCCTGCCTAGCACCTTCCTTGGAGGAGCGAGAGTGCAATGTTTCATTTTAGCTTTTTGGAGTGCGAGAGTGAGAAAAAGCAGAGTGCCTGTTTGCAAGGCTAGGAAAGAGCAGAGCCCCAGTCTTGCTGTTTATCTGCAATGACTGCCAGGGCAAGTGAGGACCAGCAAGACAATTCCTGCCTAGCACCTTCCTTGGAGGAGAGAGAGTGCAACGTTTCATTTTAGCTTTTTGGAGTGCGAGAGTGAGAAAAAGCAGAGTGCCTGTATGGAAGGCTAGGAAAGAGCAGAGCCCCAGTCTTGCTGTTTATCTGCAATGACTGCCAGGGCAAGTGAGGACCAGCAAGACAATTCCTGCCTAGCACCTTCTTTGGAGGAGAGAGAGTGCAACGTTTCATTTTAGCATTTTAGCGCTCACGAGGGAGACAAACTGCTTTGGTTGTTTGCAAGGCTAGGAAAGAGCAGAGCCCCAGTCTTGCTGTTTATCTGCAATGACTGCCAGGGCAAGTGAGGACAAGCAAGACAATTCCTGCCTAGCACCTTCCTTGGAGGAGAGAGAGTGCAACGTTTCATTTTAGCATTTTGGCGCTCACGAGGGAGACAAACTGCTTTGGTTGTTTGCAAGGCTAGGAAAGAGCAGAGCCCCAGTCTTGCTGTTTATCTGCAATGACTGCCAGGGCAAGTGAGGACCAGCAAGACAATTCCTGCCTAGCACCTTCCTTGGAGGAGAGAGAGTGCAATTTTTCATTTTAGCTTTTTGGAGTGCGCGAGTGAGAAAAAGCAGAGTGCCTGTTTGCAAGGCTAGGAAAGAGCAGAGCCCCAGTCTTGCTGTTTATCTGCAATGACTGCCAGGGCAAGTGAGGACCAGCAAGACAATTCCTGCCTAGCACCTTCCTTGGAGGAGAGAGAGTGCAACGTTTCATTTTAGCATTTTGGCGCTCACGAGGGAGACAAACTGCTTTGGCTGTTTGCAAGGCTAGGAAAGAGCAGAGCCCCAGTCTTGCTGTTTATCTGCAATGACTGCCAGGGCAAGTGAGGACCAGCAAGACAATTCCTGCCTAGCACCTTCCTTGGAGGAGAGAGAGTGCAACGTTTCATTTTAGCTTTTTGGAGTGCGACAGTGAGAAAAAGCAGAGTGCCTGTATGGAAGGCTAGGAAAGAGCAGAGCCCCAGTCTTGCTGTTTATCTGCAATGACTGCCAGGGCAAGTGAGGACCAGCAGGACAATTCCTGCCTAGCACTTTCCTTGGAGGAGAGAGAGTGCAACGTTTCATTTTAGCATTTTGGCGCTCACGATGGAGACAAACTGCTTTGGTTGTTTGCAAGGCTAGGAAAGAGCAGAGCCCCAGTCTTGCTGTTTATCTGCAATGACTGCCAGGCCAAGTGAGGACGAGCAAGACAATTCCTGCCTAGCACCTTCCTTGGAGGAGAGAGAGTGCAACGTTTCATTTTAGCATTTTGGCGCTCACGAGGGAGACAAACTGCTTTGGTTGTTTGCAAGGCTAGGAAAGAGCAGAGCCCCAGTCTTTCTGTTTATCTGCAATGACTGCCAGGGCAAGTGAGGACCAGCAAGACAATTACTGCCTAGCACCTTCCTTGGAGGAGAGAGAGTGCAATGTTTCATTTTAGCTTTTTGGAGTGCGAGAGTGAGAAAAAGCAGAGTGCCTGTTTGGAAGGCTAGGAAAGGGCAGAGCCCCAGTCTTGCTGTTTATCTGCAATGACTGCCAGGGCAAGTGAGGACCAGCAAGACAATTCCTGCCTAGCACCTTCCTTGGAGGAGAGAGAGTGCAACGTTACATTTTAGCATTTTGGCGCTCACGAGGGAGACAAACTGCTTTGGCTCTTTGCAAGGCTAGGAAAGAGCAGAGCCCCAGTCTTGCTGTTTATCTGCAATGACTGCCAGGGCAAGTGAGGACCAGCAAGACAATTCCTGCCTAGCACCTTCCTTGGAGGAGAAAGAGTGCAACGTTTCATTTTAGCTTTTTGGAGAGCGAGAGTGAGAAAAAACAGAGTGCCTGTTTGCAAGGCGAGGAAAGAGCAGAGCCCCAGTCTTGCTGTTTATCTGCAATGACTGCCAGGGCAAGTGAGGACCAGCAAGACAATTCCTGCCTAGCACCTTCCTTGGAGGAGAGAGAGTGCAACGTTTCATTTTAGCATTTTGGCGCTCACGAGGGAGACAAACTGCTTTGGCTGTTAGCAAGGCTAGGAAAGAGCAGAGCCCCAGTCTTGCTGTTTATCTGCAATGAGTGCCAGGGCAAGTGAGGACCAGCAAGACAATTCCTGCCTAGCACCTTCCTTGGAGGAGAGAGAGTGCAACGTTTCATTTTAGCATTTTGGCGCTCACGAGGGAGACAAACTGCTTTGGTTGTTTGCAACGCTAGGAAAGAGCAGAGCCCCAGTCTTGCTGTTTATCTGCAATGAGTGCCAGGGATAGTGAGGACCAGCAAGACAATTCCTGCCTAGCACCTTCCTTGGAGGAGAGAGAGTGCAACGTTTCATTTTAGCTTTTTGGAGTGCGAGAGTGAGAAAAAGCAGAGTGCCTGTATGGAAGGCTAGGAAAGAGCAGAGCCCCAGTCTTGCTGTTTATCTGCAATGACTGCCAGGGCAAGTGAGGACCAGCAAGACAATTCCTGCCTAGCACCTTCTTTGGAGGAGAGAGAGTGCAACGTTTCATTTTAGCATTTTAGCGCTCACGAGGGAGACAAACTGCTTTGGTTGTTTGCAAGGCTAGGAAAGAGCAGAGCCCCAGTCTTGCTGTTTATCTGCAATGACTGCCAGGGCAAGTGAGGACAAGCAAGACAATTCCTGCCTAGCACCTTCCTTGGAGGAGAGAGAGTGCAACGTTTCATTTTAGCATTTTGGCGCTCACGAGGGAGACAAACTGCTTTGGTTGTTTGCAAGGCTAGGAAAGAGCAGAGCCCCAGTCTTGCTGTTTATCTGCAATGAGTGCCAGGGCAAGTGAGGACCAGCAAGACAATTCCTGCCTAGCACCTTCCTTGGAGGAGAGAGAGTGCAATGTTTCATTTTAGCTTTTTGGAGTGCGCGAGTGAGAAAAAGCAGAGTGCCTGTTTGGAAGGCTAGGAAAGAGCAGAGCCCCAGTCTTGCTGTTTATCTGCAATGACTGCCAGGGCAAGTGAGGACCAGCAAGACAATTCCTGCCTAGCACCTTCCTTGGAGGAGAGAGAGTGCAACGTTTCATTTTAGCATTTTGGCGCTCACGAGGGAGACAAACTGCTTTGGCTGTTTGCAAGGCTAGGAAAGAGCAGAGCCCCAGTCTTGCTGTTTATCTGCAATGACTGCCAGGGCAAGTGAGGACCAGCAAGACCATTCCTGCCTAGCACCTTCCTTGGAGGAGAGAGAGTGCAATGTTTCATTTTAGCTTTTTGGAGTGCGAGAGTGAGAAAAAGCAGAGTGCCTGTTTGGAAGGCTAGGAAAGGGCAGAGCCCCAGTCTTGCTGTTTATCTGCAATGACTGCCAGGGCAAGTGAGGACCAGCAAGACAATTCCTGCCTAGCACCTTCCTTGGAGGAGAGTGAGTGCAACGTTTCATTTTAGCATTTTGGCGCTCACGAGGGAGACAAACTGCTTTGGCTCTTTGCAAGGCTAGGAAAGAGCAGAGCCCCAGTCTTGCTGTTTATCTGCAATGACTGCTAGGGCAAGTGAGGACCAGCAAGACAATTCCTGCCTAGCACCTTCCTTGGAGGAGAAAGAGTGCAACGTTTCATTTTAGCTTTTTGGAGTGCGAGAGTGAGAAAAAGCAGAGTGCCTGTTTGCAAGGCTAGGAAAGAGCAGAGCCCCAGTCTTGCTGTTTATCTGCAATGACTGCCAGGGTAAGTGAGGACCACCAAGACAATTCCTGCCTAGCACCTTCCTTGGAGAAGAGAGAGTGCAATGTTTCATTTTAGCTTTTTGGAGTGCGAGAGTGAGAAAAAGCAGAGTGCCTGTATGGAAGGCTAGGAAAGAGCAGAGCCCCAGTCTTGCTGTTTATCTGCAATGACTGCCAGGGCAAGTGAGGACCAGCAAGAAAATTCCTGCCTAGCACCTTCTTTGGAGGAGAGAGAGTGCAACGTTTCATTTTAGCATTTTAGCGCTCACGAGGGAGACAAACTGCTTTGGTTGTTTGCAAGGCTAGGAAAGAGCAGAGCCCCAGTCTTGCTGTTTATCTGCAATGACTGCCAGGGCAAGTGAGGACAAGCAAGACAATTCCTGCCTAGCACCTTCCTTGGAGGAGAGAGAGTGCAACGTTTCATTTTAGCATTTTGGCGCTCACGAGGGAGACAAACTGCTTTGGCTGTTTGCAAGGCTAGGAAAGAGCAGAGCCCCAGTCTTGCTGTTTATCTGCAATGAGTGCCAGGGCAAGTGAGGACGAGCAAGACCATTCCTGCCTAGCACCTTCCTTGGAGGAGAGAGAGTGCAACGTTTCATTTTGCTTTTTGGAGTGCGAGAGTGAGAAAAAGCAGAGTGCCTGTTTGCAAGGCTAGGAAAGAGCAGAGCCCCAGTCTTGCCGTTTATCTGCAATGACTGCCAGGGCAAGTGAGGACCAGCAAGACAATTCCTGCCTAGCACCTTCCTTGGAGGAGCGAGAGTGCAATGTTTCATTTTAGCTTTTTGGAGTGCGAGAGTGAGAAAAAGCAGAGTGCCTGTTTGCAAGGCTAGGAAAGAGCAGAGCCCCAGTCTTGCTGTTTATCTGCAATGACTGCCAGGGCAAGTGAGGACCAGCAAGACAATTCCTGCCTAGCACCTTCCTTGGAGGAGAGAGAGTGCAATGTTTCATTTTAGCTTTTTGGAGTGCGAGACTGAGAAAAAGCAGAGTGCCTGTTTGGAAGGCTAGGAAAGGGCAGAGCCCCAGTCTTGCTGTTTATCTGCAATGACTGCCAGGGCAAGTGAGGACCAGCAAGACAATTCCTGCCTAGCACCTTCCTTGGAGGAGAGAGAGTGCAACGTTTCATTTTAGCTTTTTGGAGTGCGAGAGTGAGAAAAAGCAGAGTGCCTGTATGGAAGGCTAGGAAAGAGCAGAGCCCCAGTCTTGCTGTTTATCTGCAATGACTGCCAGGGCAAGTGAGGACCAGCAAGACAATTCCTGCCTAGCACCTTCCTTGGAGGAGAGAGAGTGCAACGTTTCATTTTAGAATTTTGGCGCTCACGAGGGAGACAAACTGCTTTGGCTGTTAGCAAGGCTAGGAAAGAGCAGAGCCCCAGTCTTGCTGTTTATCTGCAATGACTGCCAGGGCAAGTGAGGGCCAGCAAGACAATTCCTGCCTAGCACCTTCCTTGGAGGAGAGAGAGTGCAACGTTTCATTTTAGCTTTTTGGAGTGCGAGAGTGAGAAAAAGCAGAGTGCCTGTTTGCAAGGCTAGGAAAGAGCAGAGCCCCAGTCTTGCTGTTTATCTGCAATGACTGCCAGGGCAAGTGAGGACCACCAAGACAATTCCTGCCTAGCACCTTCCTTGGAGAAGAGAGAGTGCAATGTTTCATTTTAGCTTTTTGGAGTGCGAGAGTGAGAAAAAGCAGAGTGCCTGTTTGCAAGGCGAGGAAAGAGCAGAGCCCCAGTCTTGCTGTTTATCTGCAATGACTGCCAGGGCAAGTGAGGACCAGCAAGACAATTCCTGCCTAGCACCTTCCTTGGAGGAGAGAGAGTGCAACGTTTCATTTTAGCATTTTGGCGCTCACGAGGGGGACGAACTGCATTGGCTGTTTGCAAGGCTAGGAAAGAGCAGAGCCCCAGTCTTGCTGTTTATCTGCAATGACTGCCAGGGCAAGTGAGGACCAGCAAGACAATTCCTGCCTAGCACCTTCCTTGGAGGAGAGAGAGTGCAACGTTTCATTTTAGCTTTTTGGAGTGCGAGAGTGAGAAAAAGCAGAGTGCCTGTTTGCAAGGCTAGGAAAGAGCAGAGCCCCAGTCTTGCTGTTTATCTGCAATGACTGCCAGGGCAAGTGAGGACCAGCAAGACAATTCCTGCCTAGCACCTTCTTTGGAGGAGAGAGAGTGCAACGTTTCATTTTAGCATTTTAGCGCTCACGAGGGAGACAAACTGCTTTGGTTGTTTGCAAGGCTAGGAAAGAGCAGAGCCCCAGTCTTGCTGTTTATCTGCAATGACTGCCAGGGCAAGTGAGGACCAGCAAGACAATTCCTGCCTAGCACCTTCCTTGGAGGAGAGAGAGTGCAACGTTTCATTTTAGCATTTTGGCGCTCACGAGGGAGACAAACTGCTTTGGCTGTTTGCAAGGCTAGGAAAGAGCAGAGCCCCAGTCTTGCTGTTTATCTGCAATGACTGCCAGGGCAAGTGAGGACCAGCAAGAGAATTCCTGCCTAGCACCTTCCTTGGAGGAGAGAGAGTTCAATGTTTCATTTTAGCTTTTTGGAGTGCGCGAGTGAGAAAAAGCAGAGTGCCTGTTTGCAAGGCTAGGAAAGAGCAGAGCCCCAGTCTTGCTGTTTATCTGCAATGACTGCCAGGGCAAGTGAGGACCAGCAAGACAATTCCTGCCTAGCACCTTCCTTGGAGGAGAGAGAGTGCAATGTTTCATTTTAGCTTTTTGGAGTGCGAGACTGAGAAAAAGCAGAGTGCCTGTTTGGAAGGCTAGGAAAGGGCAGAGCCCCAGTCTTGCTGTTTATCTGTAATGACTGCCAGGGCAAGTGAGGACCAGCAAGACAATTCCTGCCTAGCACCTTCCTTGGAGGAGAGAGAGTGCAACGTTTCATTTTAGCATTTTGGCGCTCACGAGGGAGACAAACTGCTTTGGCTCTTTGCAAGGCTAGGAAAGAGCAGAGCCCCAGTCTTACTGTTTATCTGCAATGACTGCCAGGGCAAGTGAGGACCAGCAAGACAATTCCTGCCTAGCACCTTCCTTGGAGGAGAAAGAGTGCAACGTTTCATTTTAGCTTTTTGGAGTGCGAGAGTGAGAAAAAACAGAGTGCCTGTTTGCAAGGCTAGGAAAGAGCAGAGCCCCAGTCTTGCTGTTTATCTGCAATGACTGCCAGGGCAAGTGAGGGCCAGCAAGACAATTCCTGCCTAGCACCTTCCTTGGAGGAGAGAGAGTGCAACGTTTCATTTTAGCTTTTTGGAGTGCGAGAGTGAGAAAAAGCAGAGTGCCTGTTTGCAAGGCTAGGAAAGAGCAGAGCCCCAGTCTTGCTGTTTATCTGCAATGACTGCCAGGGCAAGTGAGGACCACCAAGACAATTCCTGCCTAGCACCTTCCTTGGAGAAGAGAGAGTGCAATGTTTCATTTTAGCTTTTTGGAGTGCGAGAGTGAGAAAAAGCAGAGTGCCTGTTTGCAAGGCGAGGAAAGAGCAGAGCCCCAGTCTTGCTGTTTATCTGCAATGACTGCCAGGGCAAGTGAGGACCAGCAAGACAATTCCTGCCTAGCACCTTCCTTGGAGGAGAGAGAGTGCAACGTTTCATTTTAGCATTTTGGCGCTCACGAGGGAGACAAACTGCTTTGGCTGTTTGCAAGGCTAGGAAAGAGCAGAGCCCCAGTCTTGCTGTTTATCTGCAATGACTGCCAGGGCAAGTGAGGACCAGCAAGACAATTCCTGCCTAGCACCTTCCTTGGAGGAGAGAGAGTGCAACGTTTCATTTTAGCTTTTTGGAGTGCGAGAGTGAGAAAAAGCAGAGTGCCTGTTTGCAAGGCTAGGAAAGAGCAGAGCCCCAGTCTTGCTGTTTATCTGCAATGACTGCCAGGGCAAGTGAGGACCAGCAAGACAATTCCTGCCTAGCACCTTCTTTGGAGGAGAGAGAGTGCAACGTTTCATTTTAGCATTTTAGCGCTCACGAGGGAGACAAACTGCTTTGGTTGTTTGCAAGGCTAGGAAAGAGCAGAGCCCCAGTCTTGCTGTTTATCTGCAATGACTGCCAGGGCAAGTGAGGACCAGCAAGACAATTCCTGCCTAGCACCTTCCTTGGAGGAGAGAGAGTGCAACGTTTCATTTTAGCATTTTGGCGCTCACGAGGGAGACAAACTGCTTTGGCTGTTTGCAAGGCTAGGAAAGAGCAGAGCCCCAGTCTTGCTGTTTATCTGCAATGACTGCCAGGGCAAGTGAGGACCAGCAAGAGAATTCCTGCCTAGCACCTTCCTTGGAGGAGAGAGAGTTCAATGTTTCATTTTAGCTTTTTGGAGTGCGCAAGTGAGAAAAAGCAGAGTGCCTGTTTGCAAGGCTAGGAAAGAGCAGAGCCCCAGTCTTGCTGTTTATCTGCACTGACTGCCAGGGCAAGTGAGGACCAGCAAGACAATTCCTGCCTAGCACCTTCCTTGGAGGAGAGAGAGTGCAACGTTTCATTTTAGCATTTTGGCGCTCACGAGGGAGACAAACTGCTTTGGCTGTTTGCAAGGCTAGGAAAGAGCAGAGCCCCAGTCTTGCTGTTTATCTGCAATGACTGCCAGGGCAAGTGAGGACTAGCAAGACCATTCCTGCCTAGCACCTTCCTTGGAGAAGAGAGAGTGCAATGTTTCATTTTAGCTTTTTGGAGTGCGAGAGTGAGAAAAAGCAGAGTTCCTGTTTGCAAGGCTAGGAAAGAGCAGACCCCCAGTCTTGCCGTTTATCTGCAATGACTGCCAGGGCAAGTGAGGACCAGCAAGACAATTCCTGCCTAGCACCTTCCTTGGAGGAGCGAGAGTGCAATGTTTCATTTTAGCTTTTTGGAGTGCGAGAGTGAGAAAAAGCAGAGTGCCTGTTTGCAAGGCTAGGAAAGAGCAGAGCCCCAGTCTTGCTGTTTATCTGCAATGACTGCCAGGGCAAGTGAGGACCAGCAAGACAATTCCTGCCTAGCACCTTCCTTGGAGAAGAGAGAGTGCAATGTTTCATTTTAGCTTTTTGGAGTGCGAGAGTGAGAAAAAGCAGAGTGCCTGTTTCAAGGCTAGGAAAGAGCAGAGCCCCAGTCTTGCTGTTTATCTGCAATGACTGCCAGGGCAAGTGAGGACCACCAAGACAATTCCTGCCTAGCACCTTCCTTGGAGGAGAGAGAGTGCAACGTTTCATTTTAGCATTTTGGCGCTCACGAGGGAGACAAACTGCTTTGGCTGTTAGCAAGGCTAGGAAAGAGCAGAGCCCCAGTCTTGCTGTTTATCTGCAATGACTGCCATGGCAAGTGAGGACCAGCAAGACAATTCCTGCCTAGCACCTTCCTTGGAGGAGAGAGAGTGCAACGTTTCATTTTAGCTTTTTGGAGTGCGAGAGTGAGAAAAAGCAGAGTGCCTGTTTGCAAGGCTAGGAAAGAGCAGAGCCCCAGTCTTGCTGTTTATCTGCAATGACTGCCAGGGCAAGTGAGGACCAGCAAGACAATTCCTGCCTAGCACCTTCCTTGGAGGAGAGAGAGTGCAACGTTCATTTTAGCATTTTGGCGCTCACGAGGGAGACAAACTGCTTTGGCTGTTTGCAAGGCTAGGAAAGAGCAGAGCCCCAGTCTTGCTGTTTATCTGCAATGAGTGCCAGGGCAAGTGAGGACCAGCAAGACAATTCCTGCCTAGCACCTTCCTTGGAGGAGAGAGAGTGCAACGTTTCATTTTAGCATTTTGGAGTGCGAGAGTGAGAAAAAGCAGAGTGCCTGTATGGAAGGCTAGGAAAGAGCAGAGCCCCAGTCTTGCTGTTTATCTGCAATGACTGCCAGGGCAAGTGAGGACCAGCAAGACAATTCCTGCCTAGCACCTTCTTTGGAGGAGAGAGAGTGCAACGTTTCATTTTAGCATTTTAGCGCTCACGAGGGAGACAAACTGCATTGGTTGTTTGCAAGGCTAGGAAAGAGCAGAGCCCCAGTCTTGCTGTTTATCTGCAATGAGTGCCAGGGCAAGTGAGGACCAGCAAGACAATTCCTGCCTAGCACCTTCCTTGGAGGAGAGAGAGTGCAACGTTTCATTTTAGCATTTTGGCGCTCACGAGGGAGACAAACTGCTTTGGCTGTTTGCAAGGCTAGGAAAGAGCAGAGCCCCACTCTTGCTGTTTATCTGCAATGACTGCCAGGGCAAGTGAGGACCACCAAGACAATTCCTGCCTAGCACCTTCCTTGGAGAAGAGAGAGTGCAATGTTTCATTTTAGCTTTTTGGAGTGCGAGAGTGAGAAAAAGCAGAGTGCCTGTTTGCAAGGCGAGGAAAGAGCAGAGCCCCAGTCTTGCTGTTTATCTGCAATGACTGCCAGGGCAAGTGAGGACCAGCAAGACAATTCCTGCCTAGCACCTTCCTTGGAGGAGAGAGAGTGCAACGTTTCATTTTAGCATTTTGGCGCTCACGAGGGAGACAAACTGCTTTGGCTGTTTGCAAGGCTAGGAAAGAGCAGAGCCCCAGTCTTGCTGTTTATCTGCAATGACTGCCAGGGCAAGTGAGGACCAGCAAGACAATTCCTGCCTAGCACCTTCCTTGGAGGAGAGAGAGTGCAACGTTTCATTTTAGCTTTTTGGAGTGCGAGAGTGAGAAAAAGCAGAGTGCCTGTTTGGAAGGCTAGGAAAGAGCAGAGCCCCAGTCTTGCTGTTTATCTGCAATGACTACCAGGGCAAGTGAGGACCAGCAAGACAGTTCCTGCCTAGCACCTTCCTTGGAGGAGAGAGAGTGCAACGTTTCATTTTAGCATTTTGGCGCTCACGAGGGAGACAAACTGCTTTGGCTGTTTGCAAGGCTAGGAAAGAGCAGAGCCCCAGTCTTGCTGTTTATCTGCAATGACTGCCAGGGCAAGTGAGGACCAGCAAGACAATTCCTGCCTAGCACCTTCCTTGGAGGAGAGAGAGTGCAATGTTTCATTTTAGCTTTTTGGAGTGCGAGAGTGAGAAAAAGCAGAGTGCCTGTTTGCAAGGCGAGGAAAGAGCAGAGCCCCAGTCTTGCTGTTTATCTGCAATGACTGCCAGGGCAAGTGAGGACCAGCAAGACAATTCCTGCCTAGCACCTTCTTTGGAGGAGAGAGAGTGCAACGTTTCATTTTAGCATTTTAGCGCTCACGAGGGAGACAAACTGCATTGGTTGTTTGCAAGGCTAGGAAAGAGCAGAGCCCCACTCTTGCTGTTTATCTGCAATGACTGCCAGGGCAAGTGAGGACCAGCAAGACAATTCCTGCCTAGCACCTTCCTTGGAGGAGAGAGAGTGCAACGTTTCATTTTAGCATTTTGGCGCTCACGAGGGAGACAAACTGCTTTGGTTGTTTGCAAGGCTAGGAAAGAGCAGAGCCCCACTCTTGCTGTTTATCTGCAATGACTGCCAGGGCAAGTGAGGACCAGCAAGACAATTCCTGCCTAGCACCTTCCTTGGAGGAGAGAGAGTGCAATGTTTCATTTTAGCTTTTTGGAGTGCGCGAGTGAGAAAAAGCAGAGTGCCTGTTTGCAAGGCTAGGAAAGAGCAGAGCCCCAGTCTTGCTGTTTATCTGCAATGACTGCCAGGGCAAGTGAGGGCCAGCAAGACAATTCCTGCCTAGCACCTTCCTTGGAGGAGAGAGAGTGCAACGTTTCATTTTAGCTTTTTGGAGTGCGAGAGTGAGAAAAAGCAGAGTGCCTGTTTGCAAGGCTAGGAAAGAGCAGAGCCCCAGTCTTGCTGTTTATCTGCAATGACTGCCAGGGCAAGTGAGGACCACCAAGACAATTCCTGCCTAGCACCTTCCTTGGAGAAGAGAGAGTGCAATGTTTCATTTTAGCTTTTTGGAGTGCGAGAGTGAGAAAAAGCAGAGTGCCTGTTTGCAAGGCGAGGAAAGAGCAGAGCCCCAGTCTTGCTGTTTATCTGCAATGACTGCCAGGGCAAGTGAGGACCAGCAAGACAATTCCTGCCTAGCACCTTCTTTGGAGGAGAGAGAGTGCAACGTTTCATTTTAGCATTTTAGCGCTCACGAGGGAGACAAACTGCTTTGGTTGTTTGCAAGGCTAGGAAAGAGCAGAGCCCCAGTCTTGCTGTTTATCTGCAATGACTGCCAGGGCAAGTGAGGACCAGCAAGACAATTCCTGCCTAGCACCTTCCTTGGAGGAGAGAGAGTGCAACGTTTCATTTTAGCATTTTGGCGCTCACGAGGGAGACAAACTGCTTTGGCTGTTTGCAAGGCTAGGAAAGAGCAGAGCCCCAGTCTTGCTGTTTATCTGCAATGACTGCCAGGGCAAGTGAGGACCAGCAAGACAATTCCTGCCTAGCACCTTCCTTGGAGGAGAGAGAGTGCAATGTTTCATTTTAGCTTTTTGGAGTGCGCGAGTGAGAAAAAGCAGAGTGCCTGTTTGCAAGGCTAGGAAAGAGCAGAGCCCCAGTCTTGCTGTTTATCTGCAATGACTGCCAGGGCAAGTGAGGACCAGCAAGACAATTCCTGCCTAGCACCTTCCTTGGAGGAGAGAGAGTGCAACGTTTCATTTTAGCATTTTGGCGCTCACGAGGGAGACAAACTGCTTTGGCTGTTTGCAAGGCTAGGAAAGAGCAGAGCCCCAGTCTTGCTGTTTATCTGCAATGACTGCCAGGGCAAGTGAGGACTAGCAAGACCATTCCTGCCTAGCACCTTCCTTGGAGGAGAGAGAGTGCAACGTTTCATTTTGCTTTTTGGAGTGCGAGAGTGAGAAAAAGCAGAGTTCCTGTTTGCAAGGCTAGGAAAGAGCAGACCCCCAGTCTTGCCGTTTATCTGCAATGACTGCCAGGGCAAGTGAGGACCAGCAAGACAATTCCTGCCTAGCACCTTCCTTGGAGGAGCGAGAGTGCAATGTTTCATTTTAGCTTTTTGGAGTGCGAGAGTGAGAAAAAGCAGAGTGCCTGTTTGCAAGGCTAGGAAAGAGCAGACCCCCAGTCTTGCTGTTTATCTGCAATGACTGCCAGGGCAAGTGAGGACCACCAAGACAATTCCTGCCTAGCACCTTCCTTGGAGGAGAGAGAGTGCAACGTTTCATTTTAGCATTTTGGCGCTCACGAGGGAGACAAACTGCTTTGGCTGTTAGCAAGGCTAGGAAAGAGCAGAGCCCCAGTCTTGCTGTTTATCTGCAATGACTGCCAGGGCAAGTGAGGACCAGCAAGACAATTCCTGCCTAGCACCTTCCTTGGAGGAGAGAGAGTGCAACGTTTCATTTTAGCTTTTTGGAGTGCGAGAGTGAGAAAAAGCAGAGTGCCTGTTTGCAAGGCTAGGAAAGAGCAGAGCCCCAGTCTTGCTGTTTATCTGCAATGAGTGCCAGGGCAAGTGAGGACCAGCAAGACAATTCCTGCCTAGCACCTTCCTTGGAGGAGAGAGAGTGCAACGTTTCATTTTAGCATTTTGGAGTGCGAGAGTGAGAAAAAGCAGAGTGCCTGTATGGAAGGCTAGGAAAGAGCAGAGCCCCAGTCTTGCTGTTTATCTGCAATGACTGCCAGGGCAAGTGAGGACCAGCAAGACAATTCCTGCCTAGCACCTTCTTTGGAGGAGAGAGAGTGCAACGTTTCATTTTAGCATTTTAGCGCTCACGAGGGAGACAAACTGCATTGGTTGTTTGCAAGGCTAGGAAAGAGCAGAGCCCCAGTCTTGCTGTTTATCTGCAATGACTGCCAGGGCAAGTGAGGACCAGCAAGACAATTCCTGCCCAGCACCTTCCTTGGAGGAGAGAGAGTGCAACGTTTCATTTTAGCATTTTGGCGCTCACGAGGGAGACAAACTGCTTTGGTTGTTTGCAAGGCTAGGAAAGAGCAGAGCCCCACTCTTGCTGTTTATCTGCAATGACTGCCAGGGCAAGTGAGGACCAGCAAGACAATTCCTGCCTAGCACCTTCCTTGGAGGAGAGAGAGTGCAACGTTTCATTTTAGCTTTTTGGAGTGCGCGAGTGAGAAAAAGCAGAGTGCCTGTTTGCAAGGCTAGGAAAGAGCAGAGCCCCAGTCTTGCTGTTTATCTGCAATGACTGCCAGGGCAAGTGAGGACCAGCAAGACAATTCCTGCCTAGCACCTTCCTTGGAGGAGAGAGAGTGCAACGTTTCATTTTAGCATTTTGGCGCTCACGAGGGAGACAAACTTCTTTGGCTCTTTGCAAGGCTAGGAAAGAGCAGAGCCCCAGTCTTGCTGTTTATCTGCAATGAGTGCCAGGGCAAGTGAGGACGAGCAAGACCATTCCTGCCTAGCACCTTCCTTGGAGGAGAGAGAGTGCAATGTTTCATTTTGCTTTTTGGAGTGCGAGAGTGAGAAAAAGCAGAGTTCCTGTTTGCAAGGCTAGGAAAGAGCAGACCCCCAGTCTTGCTGTTTATCTGCAATGACTGCCAGGGCAAGTGAGGACCAGCAAGACAATTCCTGCCTAGCACCTTCCTTGGAGGAGAGAGAGTGCAACGTTTCATTTTAGCATTTTGGCGCTCACGAGGGAGACAAACTGCTTTGGCTGTTTGCAAGGCTAGGAAAGAGCAGAGCCCCAGTCTTGCTGTTTATCTGCAATGACTGCCAGGGCAAGTGAGGACCAGCAAGACAATTCCTGCCTAGCACCTTCCTTGGAGGAGAGAGAGTGCAACGTTTCATTTTAGCATTTTGGCGCTCACGAGGGAGACAAACTGCTTTGGTTGTTTGCAAGGCTAGGAAAGAGCAGAGCCCCAGTCTTGCTGTTTATCTGCAATGACTGCCAGGGCAAGTGAGGACCAGCAAGACAATTCCTGCCTAGCACCTTCCTTGGAGGAGAAAGAGTGCAACGTTTCATTTTAGCTTTTTAGAGTGCGAGAGTGAGAAAAAACAGAGTGCCTGTTTGCAAGGCTAGGAAAGAGCAGAGCCCCAGTCTTGCTGTTTATCTGCAATGAGTGCCAGGGCAAGTGAGGACCAGCAAGACAATTCCTGCCTAGCACCTTCCTTGGAGGAGAGAGAGTGCAACGTTTCATTTTAGCTTTTTGGAGTGCGAGAGTGAGAAAAAGCAGAGTGCCTGTTTGCAAGGCTAGGAAAGAGCAGAGCCCCAGTCTTGCTGTTTATCTGCAATGACTGCCAGGGCAAGTGAGGACCAGCAAGACAATTCCTGCCTAGCACCTTCCTTGGAGGAGAGAGAGTGCAACGTTCATTTTAGCATTTTGGCGCTCACGAGGGAGACAAACTGCTTTGGCTGTTTGCAAGGCTAGGAAAGAGCAGAGCCCCAGTCTTGCTGTTTATCTGCAATGAGTGCCAGGGCAAGTGAGGACCAGCAAGACAATTCCTGCCTAGCACCTTCCTTGGAGGAGAGAGAGTGCAACGTTTCATTTTAGCATTTTGGAGTGCGAGAGTGAGAAAAAGCAGAGTGCCTGTATGGAAGGCTAGGAAAGAGCAGAGCCCCAGTCTTGCTGTTTATCTGCAATGACTGCCAGGGCAAGTGAAGACCAGCAAGACAATTCCTGCCTAGCACCTTCTTTGGAGGAGAGAGAGTGCAACGTTTCATTTTAGCATTTTGGCGCTCACGAGGGAGACAAACTGCATTGGTTGTTTGCAAGGCTAGGAAAGAGCAGAGCCCCAGTCTTGCTGTTTATCTGCAATGACTGCCAGGGCAAGTGAGGACCAGCAAGACAATTCCTGCCTAGCACCTTCCTTGGAGGAGAGAGAGTGCAACGTTTCATTTTAGCATTTTGGCGCTCACGAGGGAGACAAACTGCTTTGGTTGTTTGCAAGGCTAGGAAAGAGCAGAGCCCCACTCTTGCTGATATCTGCAATGACTGCCAGGGCAAGTGAGGACCAGCAAGACAATTCCTGCCTAGCACCTTCCTTGGAGGAGAGAGAGTGCAATGTTTCATTTTAGCTTTTTGGAGTGCGCGAGTGAGAAAAAGCAGAGTGCCTGTTTGCAAGGCTAGGAAAGAGCAGAGCCCCAGTCTTGCTGTTTATCTGCAATGACTGCCAGGGCAAGTGAGGACCAGCAAGACAATTCCTGCCTAGCACCTTCCTTGGAGGAGAGAGAGTGCAACGTTTCATTTTAGCATTTTGGCGCTCACGAGGGAGACAAACTTCTTTGGCTCTTTGCAAGGCTAGGAAAGAGCAGAGCCCCAGTCTTGCTGTTTATCTGCAATGAGTGCCAGGGCAAGTGAGGACGAGCAAGACCATTCCTGCCTAGCACCTTCCTTGGAGGAGAGAGAGTGCAACGTTTCATTTTAGCTTTTTAGAGTGCGAGAGTGAGAAAAAACAGAGTGCCTGTTTGCAAGGCTAGGAAAGAGCAGAGCCCCAGTCTTGCTGTTTATCTGCAATGAGTGCCAGGGCAAGTGAGGACCAGCAAGACAATTCCTGCCTAGCACCTTCCTTGGAGGAGAGAGAGTGCAACGTTTCATTTTAGCTTTTTGGAGTGCGAGAGTGAGAAAAAGCAGAGTGCCTGTTTGCAAGGCTAGGAAAGAGCAGAGCCCCAGTCTTGCTGTTTATCTGCAATGACTGCCAGGGCAAGTGAGGACCAGCAAGACAATTCCTGCCTAGCACCTTCCTTGGAGGAGAGAGAGTGCAACGTTCATTTTAGCATTTTGGCGCTCACGAGGGAGACAAACTGCTTTGGCTGTTTGCAAGGCTAGGAAAGAGCAGAGCCCCAGTCTTGCTGTTTATCTGCAATGAGTGCCAGGGCAAGTGAGGACCAGCAAGACAATTCCTGCCTAGCACCTTCCTTGGAGGAGAGAGAGTGCAACGTTTCATTTTAGCATTTTGGAGTGCGAGAGTGAGAAAAAGCAGAGTGCCTGTATGGAAGGCTAGGAAAGAGCAGAGCCCCAGTCTTGCTGTTTATCTGCAATGACTGCCAGGGCAAGTGAAGACCAGCAAGACAATTCCTGCCTAGCACCTTCTTTGGAGGAGAGAGAGTGCAACGTTTCATTTTAGCATTTTAGCGCTCACGAGGGAGACAAACTGCATTGGTTGTTTGCAAGGCTAGGAAAGAGCAGAGCCCCAGTCTTGCTGTTTATCTGCAATGACTGCCAGGGCAAGTGAGGACCAGCAAGACAATTCCTGCCTAGCACCTTCCTTGGAGGAGAGAGAGTGCAACGTTTCATTTTAGCATTTTGGCGCTCACGAGGGAGACAAACTGCTTTGGTTGTTTGCAAGGCTAGGAAAGAGCAGAGCCCCACTCTTGCTGATATCTGCAATGACTGCCAGGGCAAGTGAGGACCAGCAAGACAATTCCTGCCTAGCACCTTCCTTGGAGGAGAGAGAGTGCAATGTTTCATTTTAGCTTTTTGGAGTGCGCGAGTGAGAAAAAGCAGAGTGCCTGTTTGCAAGGCTAGGAAAGAGCAGAGCCCCAGTCTTGCTGTTTATCTGCAATGACTGCCAGGGCAAGTGAGGACCAGCAAGACAATTCCTGCCTAGCACCTTCCTTGGAGGAGAGAGAGTGCAACGTTTCATTTTAGCATTTTGGCGCTCACGAGGGAGACAAACTTCTTTGGCTCTTTGCAAGGCTAGGAAAGAGCAGAGCCCCAGTCTTGCTGTTTATCTGCAATGAGTGCCAGGGCAAGTGAGGACCAGCAAGACCATTCCTGCCTAGCACCTTCCTTGGAGGAGAGAGAGTGCAACGTTTCATTTTGCTTTTTGGAGTGCGAGAGTGAGAAAAAGCAGAGTTCCTGTTTGCAAGGCTAGGAAAGAGCAGACCCCCAGTCTTGCTGTTTATCTGCAATGAGTGCCAGGGCAAGTGAGGACCAGCAAGACAATTCCTGCCTAGCACCTTCCTTGGAGAAGAGAGAGTGCAATGTTTCATTTTAGCTTTTTGGAGTGCGAGAGTGAGAAAAAGCAGAGTGCCTGTTTGCAAGGCTAGGAAAGAGCAGAGCCCCAGTCTTGCTGTTTATCTGCAATGACTGCCAGGGCAAGTGAGGACCAGCAAGACAATTCCTGCCTAGCACCTTCCTTGGAGGAGAGAGAGTGCAACGTTTCATTTTAGCATTTTGGCGCTCACGAGGGAGACAAACTGCTTTGGCTGTTTGCAAGGCTAGGAAAGAGCAGAGCCCCAGTCTTGCTGTTTATCTGCAATGACTGCCAGGGCAAGTGAGGACCAGCAAGACAATTCCTGCCTAGCACCTTCCTTGGAGGAGAGAGAGTGCAACGTTTCATTTTAGCATTTTGGCGCTCACGAGGGAGACAAACTGCTTTGGCTGTTTGCAAGGCTAGGAAAGAGCAGAGCCCCAGTCTTGCTGTTTATCTGCAATGACTGCCAGGGCAAGTGAGGACCAGCAAGACAATTCCTGCCTAGCACCTTCCTTGGAGGAGAGAGAGTGCAACGTTTCATTTTAGCATTTTGGCGCTCACGAGGGAGACAAACTGCTTTGGCTGTTTGCAAGGCTAGGAAAGAGCAGAGCCCCAGTCTTGCTGTTTATCTGCAATGACTGCCAGGGCAAGTGAGGACCAGCAAGACAATTCCTGCCTAGCACCTTCCTTGGAGGAGAAAGAGTGCAACGTTTCATTTTAGCTTTTTAGAGTGCGAGAGTGAGAAAAAACAGAGTGCCTGTTTGCAAGGCTAGGAAAGAGCAGAGCCCCAGTCTTGCTGTTTATCTGCAATGAGTGCCAGGGCAAGTGAGGACCAGCAAGACAATTCCTGCCTAGCACCTTCCTTGGAGGAGAGAGAGTGCAACGTTTCATTTTAGCATTTTGGCGCTCACGAGGGAGACAAACTGCTTTGGTTGTTTGCAAGGCTAGGAAAGAGCAGAGCCCCAGTCTTGCTGTTTATCTGCAATGACTGCCAGGGCAAGTGAGGACCAGCAAGACAATTCCTGCCTAGCACCTTCCTTGGAGGAGAGAGAGTGCAATGTTTCATTTTAGCTTTTTGGAGTGCGAGAGTGAGAAAAAGCAGAGTGCCTGTTTGCAAGGCTAGGAAAGAGCAGAGCCCCAGTCTTGCTGTTTATCTGCAATGACTGCCAGGGCAAGTGAGGACCAGCAAGACAATTCCTGCCTAGCACCTTCCTTGGAGGAGAGAGAGTGCAACGTTTCATTTTAGCATTTTGGCGCTCACGAGGGAGACAAACTGCTTTGGCTGTTTGCAAGGCTAGGAAAGAGCAGAGCCCCAGTCTTGCTGTTTATCTGCAATGACTGCCAGGGCAAGTGAGGAGTAGCAAGACCATTCCTGCCTAGCACCTTCCTTGGAGGAGAGAGAGTGCAACGTTTCATTTTGCTTTTTGGAGTGCGAGAGTGAGAAAAAGCAGAGTTCCTGTTTGCAAGGCTAGGAAAGAGCAGACCCCCAGTCTTGCCGTTTATCTGCAATGACTGCCAGGGCAAGTGAGGACCAGCAAGACAATTCCTGCCTAGCACCTTCGTTGGAGGAGCGAGAGTGCAATGTTTCATTTTAGCTTTTTGGAGTGCGAGAGTGAGAAAAAGCAGAGTGCCTGTTTGCAAGGCTAGGAAAGAGCAGAGCCCCAGTCTTGCTGTTTATCTGCAATGACTGCCAGGGCAAGTGAGGACCAGCAAGACAATTCCTGCCTAGCACCTTCCTTGGAGGAGAGAGAGTGCAATGTTTCATTTTAGCTTTTTGGAGTGCGAGAGTGAGAAAAAGCAGAGTGCCTGTTTCAAGGCTAGGAAAGAGCAGAGCCCCAGTCTTGCTGTTTATCTGCAATGACTGCCAGGGCAAGTGAGGACCAGCAAGACACTTCCTGCCTAGCACCTTCCTTGTAGGAGAGAGAGTGCAATGTTTCATTTTAGCTTTTTGGAGTGCGAGAGTGAGAAAAAGCAGAGTGCCTGTTTGGAAGGCTAGGAAAGAGCAGAGCCCCACTCTTGCTGTTTATCTGCAATGACTGCCAGGGCAAGTGAGGACCACCAAGACAATTCCTGCCTAGCACCTTCCTTGGAGGAGAGAGAGTGCAACGTTTCATTTTAGCATTTTGGCGCTCACGAGGGAGACAAACTGCTTTGGCTGTTAGCAAGGCTAGGAAAGAGCAGAGCCCCAGTCTTGCTGTTTATCTGCAATGACTGCCAGGGCAAGTGAGGACCAGCAAGACAATTCCTGCCTAGCACCTTCCTTGGAGGAGAGAGAGTGCAACGTTTCATTTTAGCTTTTTGGAGTGCGAGAGTGAGAAAAAGCAGAGTGCCTGTTTGCAAGGCTAGGAAAGAGCAGAGCCCCAGTCTTGCTGTTTATCTGCAATGACTGCCAGGGCAAGTGAGGACCAGCAAGACAATTCCTGCCTAGCACCTTCCTTGGAGGAGAGAGAGTGCAACGTTCATTTTAGCATTTTGGCGCTCACGAGGGAGACAAACTGCTTTGGCTGTTTGCAAGGCTAGGAAAGAGCAGAGCCCCAGTCTTGCTGTTTATCTGCAATGAGTGCCAGGGCAAGTGAGGACCAGCAAGACAATTCCTGCCTAGCACCTTCCTTGGAGGAGAGAGAGTGCAATGTTTCATTTTAGCATTTTGGAGTGCGAGAGTGAGAAAAAGCAGAGTGCCTGTATGGAAGGCTAGGAAAGAGCAGAGCCCCAGTCTTGCTGTTTATCTGCAATGACTGCCAGGGCAAGTGAGGACCAGCAAGACAATTCCTGCCTAGCACCTTCCTTGGAGGAGAGAGAGTGCAATGTTTCATTTTAGCTTTTTGGAGTGCGAGAGTGAGAAAAAGCAGAGTGCCTGTTTGCAAGGCTAGGAAAGAGCAGAGCCCCAGTCTTGCTGTTTATCTGCAATGACTGCCAGGGCAAGTGAGGACCAGCAAGACAATTCCTGCCTAGCACCTTCCTTGGAGGAGAGAGAGTGCAACGTTTCATTTTAGCATTTTGGCGCTCACGAGGGAGACAAACTGCTTTGGCTGTTTGCAAGGCTAGGAAAGAGCAGACCCCCAGTCTTGCTGTTTATCTGCAATGACTGCCAGGGCAAGTGAGGAGTAGCAAGACCATTCCTGCCTAGCACCTTCCTTGGAGGAGAGAGAGTGCAACGTTTCATTTTGCTTTTTGGAGTGCGAGAGTGAGAAAAAGCAGAGTTCCTGTTTGCAAGGCTAGGAAAGAGCAGACCCCCAGTCTTGCCGTTTATCTGCAATGACTGCCAGGGCAAGTGAGGACCAGCAAGACAATTCCTGCCTAGCACCTTCCTTGGAGGAGCGAGAGTGCAATGTTTCATTTTAGCTTTTTGGAGTGCGAGAGTGAGAAAAAGCAGAGTGCCTGTTTGCAAGGCTAGGAAAGAGCAGAGCCCCAGTCTTGCTGTTTATCTGCAATGACTGCCAGGGCAAGTGAGGACCAGCAAGACAATTCCTGCCTAGCACCTTCCTTGGAGGAGAGAGAGTGCAATGTTTCATTTTAGCTTTTTGGAGTGCGAGAGTGAGAAAAAGCAGAGTGCCTGTTTGCAAGGCTAGGAAAGAGCAGAGCCCCAGTCTTGCTGTTTATCTGCAATGACTGCCAGGGCAAGTGAGGACCAGCAAGACAATTCCTGCCTAGCACCTTCCTTGGAGGAGAGAGAGTGCAACGTTTCATTTTAGCATTTTGGCGCTCACGAGGGAGACAAACTGCTTTGGCTGTTAGCAAGGCTAGGAAAGAGCAGAGCCCCAGTCTTGCTGTTTATCTGCAATGACTGCCAGGGCAAGTGAGGACCAGCAAGACACTTCCTGCCTAGCACCTTCCTTGTAGGAGAGAGAGTGCAATGTTTCATTTTAGCTTTTTGGAGTGCGAGAGTGAGAAAAAGCAGAGTGCCTGTTTGGAAGGCTAGGAAAGAGCAGAGCCCGAGTCTTGCTGTTTATCTGCAATGACTGCCAGGGCAAGTGAGGACCAGCAAGACAATTCCTGCCTAGCACCTTCCTTGGAGGAGAGAGAGTGCAACGTTTCATTTTAGCATTTTGGCGCTCACGAGGGAGACAAACTGCTTTGGCTGTTAGCAAGGCTAGGAAAGAGCAGAGCCCCAGTCTTGCTGTTTATCTGCAATGACTGCCAGGGCAAGTGAGGACCAGCAAGACAATTCCTGCCTAGCACCTTCCTTGGAGGAGAGAGAGTGCAACGTTTCATTTTAGCTTTTTGGAGTGCGAGAGTGAGAAAAAGCAGAGTGCCTGTTTGCAAGGCTAGGAAAGAGCAGAGCCCCAGTCTTGCTGTTTATCTGCAATGACTGCCAGGGCAAGTGAGGACCAGCAAGACAATTCCTGCCTAGCACCTTCCTTGGAGGAGAGAGAGTGCAACGTTCATTTTAGCATTTTGGCGCTCACGAGGGAGACAAACTGCTTTGGCTGTTTGCAAGGCTAGGAAAGAGCAGAGCCCCAGTCTTGCTGTTTATCTGCAATGAGTGCCAGGGCAAGTGAGGACCAGCAAGACAATTCCTGCCTAGCACCTTCCTTGGAGGAGAGAGAGTGCAACGTTTCATTTTAGCATTTTGGAGTGCGAGAGTGAGAAAAAGCAGAGTGCCTGTATGGAAGGCTAGGAAAGAGCAGAGCCCCAGTCTTGCTGTTTATCTGCAATGACTGCCAGGGCAAGTGAGGACCAGCAAGACAATTCCTGCCTAGCACCTTCTTTGGAGGAGAGAGAGTGCAACGTTTCATTTTAGCATTTTAGCGCTCACGAGGGAGACAAACTGCATTGGTTGTTTGCAAGGCTAGGAAAGAGCAGAGCCCCAGTCTTGCTGTTTATCTGCAATGACTGCCAGGGCAAGTGAGGACCAGCAAGACCATTCCTGCCTAGCACCTTCCTTGGAGGAGAGAGAGTGCAACGTTTCATTTTAGCTTTTTGGAGTGCGCGAGTGAGAAAAAGCAGAGTGCCTGTTTGCAAGGCTAGGAAAGAGCAGAGCCCCAGTCTTGCTGTTTATCTGCAATGAGTGCCAGGGCAAGTGAGGACCAGCAAGACCATTCCTGCCTAGCACCTTCCTTGGAGGAGAGAGAGTGCAACGTTTCATTTTGCTTTTTGGAGTGCGAGAGTGAGAAAAAGCAGAGTTCCTGTTTGCAAGGCTAGGAAAGAGCAGACCCCCAGTCTTGCTGTTTATCTGCAATGACTGCCAGGGCAAGTGAGGACCAGCAAGACAATTCCTGCCTAGCACCTTCCTTGGAGAAGAGAGAGTGCAATGTTTCATTTTAGCTTTTTGGAGTGCGAGAGTGAGAAAAAGCAGAGTGCCTGTTTGCAAGGCTAGGAAAGAGCAGAGCCCCAGTCTTGCTGTTTATCTGCAATGACTGCCAGGGCAAGTGAGGACCAGCAAGACAATTCCTGCCTAGCACCTTCCTTGGAGGAGAGAGAGTGCAACGTTTCATTTTAGCATTTTGGCGCTCACGAGGGAGACAAACTGCTTTGGCTGTTTGCAAGGCTAGGAAAGAGCAGAGCCCCAGTCTTGCTGTTTATCTGCAATGACTGCCAGGGCAAGTGAGGACCAGCAAGACAATTCCTGCCTAGCACCTTCCTTGGAGGAGAGAGAGTGCAACGTTTCATTTTAGCATTTTGGCGCTCACGAGGGAGACAAACTGCTTTGGTTGTTTGCAAGGCTAGGAAAGAGCAGAGCCCCAGTCTTGCTGTTTATCTGCAATGACTGCCAGGGCAAGTGAGGACCAGCAAGACAATTCCTGCCTAGCACCTTCCTTGGAGGAGAAAGAGTGCAACGTTTCATTTTAGCTTTTTAGAGTGCGAGAGTGAGAAAAAACAGAGTGCCTGTTTGCAAGGCTAGGAAAGAGCAGAGCCCCAGTCTTGCTGTTTATCTGCAATGACTGCCAGGGCAAGTGAGGACCAGCAAGACAATTCCTGCCTAGCACCTTCCTTGGAGGAGAGAGAGTGCAACGTTTCATTTTAGCATTTTGGAGTGCGAGAGTGAGAAAAAGCAGAGTGCCTGTTTGCAAGGCTAGGAAAGAGCAGAGCCCCAGTCTTGCTGTTTATCTGCAATGACTGCCAGGGCAAGTGAGGACCAGCAAGACAATTCCTGCCTAGCACCTTCCTTGGAGGAGAGAGAGTGCAACGTTCATTTTAGCATTTTGGCGCTCACGAGGGAGACAAACTGCTTTGGCTGTTTGCAAGGCTAGGAAAGAGCAGAGCCCCAGTCTTGCTGTTTATCTGCAATGAGTGCCAGGGCAAGTGAGGACCAGCAAGACAATTCCTGCCTAGCACCTTCCTTGGAGGAGAGAGAGTGCAACGTTTCATTTTAGCATTTTGGAGTGCGAGAGTGAGAAAAAGCAGAGTGCCTGTATGGAAGGCTAGGAAAGAGCAGAGCCCCAGTCTTGCTGTTTATCTGCAATGACTGCCAGGGCAAGTGAGGACCAGCAAGACAATTCCTGCCTAGCACCTTCTTTGGAGGAGAGAGAGTGCAACGTTTCATTTTAGCATTTTAGCGCTCACGAGGGAGACAAACTGCATTGGTTGTTTGCAAGGCTAGGAAAGAGCAGAGCCCCAGTCTTGCTGTTTATCTGCAATGACTGCCAGGGCAAGTGAGGACCAGCAAGACAATTCCTGCCTAGCACCTTCCTTGGAGGAGAGAGAGTGCAACGTTTCATTTTAGCATTTTGGCGCTCACGAGGGAGACAAACTGCTTTGGTTGTTTGCAAGGCTAGGAAAGAGCAGAGCCCCACTCTTGCTGTTTATCTGCAATGACTGCCAGGGCAAGTGAGGACCAGCAAGACAATTCCTGCCTAGCACCTTCCTTGGAGGAGAGAGAGTGCAATGTTTCATTTTAGCTTTTTGGAGTGCGCGAGTGAGAAAAAGCAGAGTGCCTGTTTGCAAGGCTAGGAAAGAGCAGAGCCCCAGTCTTGCTGTTTATCTGCAATGACTGCCAGGGCAAGTGAGGACCAGCAAGACAATTCCTGCCTAGCACCTTCCTTGGAGGAGAGAGAGTGCAACGTTTCATTTTAGCATTTTGGCGCTCACGAGGGAGACAAACTTCTTTGGCTCTTTGCAAGGCTAGGAAAGAGCAGAGCCCCAGTCTTGCTGTTTATCTGCAATGAGTGCCAGGGCAAGTGAGGACGAGCAAGACCATTCCTGCCTAGCACCTTCCTTGGAGGAGAGAGAGTGCAACGTTTCATTTTGCTTTTTGGAGTGCGAGAGTGAGAAAAAGCAGAGTTCCTGTTTGCAAGGCTAGGAAAGAGCAGAGCCCCAGTCTTGCTGTTTATCTGCAATGACTGCCAGGGCAAGTGAGGACCAGCAAGACAATTCCTGCCTAGCACCTTCCTTGGAGAAGAGAGAGTGCAATGTTTCATTTTAGCTTTTTGGAGTGCGAGAGTGAGAAAAAGCAGAGTGCCTGTTTGCAAGGCTAGGAAAGAGCAGAGCCCCAGTCTTGCTGTTTATCTGCAATGACTGCCAGGGCAAGTGAGGACCAGCAAGACAATTCCTGCCTAGCACCTTCCTTGGAGGAGAGAGAGTGCAACGTTTCATTTTAGCATTTTGGCGCTCACGAGGGAGACAAACTGCTTTGGCTGTTTGCAAGGCTAGGAAAGAGCAGAGCCCCAGTCTTGCTGTTTATCTGCAATGACTGCCAGGGCAAGTGAGGACCAGCAAGACAATTCCTGCCTAGCACCTTCCTTGGAGGAGAGAGAGTGCAACGTTTCATTTTAGCATTTTGGCGCTCACGAGGGAGACAAACTGCTTTGGCTGTTTGCAAGGCTAGGAAAGAGCAGAGCCCCAGTCTTGCTGTTTATCTGCAATGACTGCCAGGGCAAGTGAGGACCAGCAAGACAATTCCTGCCTAGCACCTTCCTTGGAGGAGAGAGAGTGCAACGTTTCATTTTAGCATTTTGGCGCTCACGAGGGAGACAAACTGCTTTGGTTGTTTGCAAGGCTAGGAAAGAGCAGAGCCCCAGTCTTGCTGTTTATCTGCAATGACTGCCAGGGCAAGTGAGGACCAGCAAGACAATTCCTGCCTAGCACCTTCCTTGGAGGAGAAAGAGTGCAACGTTTCATTTTAGCTTTTTAGAGTGCGAGAGTGAGAAAAAACAGAGTGCCTGTTTGCAAGGCTAGGAAAGAGCAGAGCCCCAGTCTTGCCGTTTATCTGCAATGAGTGCCAGGGCAAGTGAGGACCAGCAAGACAATTCCTGCCTAGCACCTTCCTTGGAGGAGAGAGAGTGCAACGTTTCATTTTAGCATTTTGGCGCTCACGAGGGAGACAAACTGCTTTGGTTGTTTGCAAGGCTAGGAAAGAGCAGAGCCCCAGTCTTGCTGTTTATCTGCAATGACTGCCAGGGCAAGTGAGGACCAGCAAGACAATTCCTGCCTAGCACCTTCCTTGGAAGAGTGAGAGTGCAATGTTTCATTTTAGCTTTTTGGAGTGCGCGAGTGAGAAAAAGCAGAGTGCCTGTTTGCAAGGCTAGGAAAGAGCAGAGCCCCAGTCTTGCTGTTTATCTGCAATGACTGCCAGGGCAAGTGAGGACCAGCAAGACAATTCCTGCCTAGCACCTTCCTTGGAGGAGAGAGAGTGCAACGTTTCATTTTAGCATTTTGGCGCTCACGAGGGAGACACACTTCTTTGGCTCTTTGCAAGGCTAGGAAAGAGCAGAGCCCCAGTCTTCCTGTTTATCTGCAATGACTGCCAGGGCAAGTGAGGACCAGCAAGACCATTCCTGCCTAGCACCTTCCTTGGAGGAGAGAGAGTGCAACGTTTCATTTTGCTTTTTGGAGTGCGAGAGTGAGAAAAAGCAGAGTTCCTGTTTGCAAGGCTAGGAAAGAGCAGACCCCCAGTCTTGCTGTTTATCTGCAATGACTGCCAGGGCAAGTGAGGACCAGCAAGACAATTCCTGCCTAGCACCTTCCTTGGAGAAGAGAGAGTGCAATGTTTCATTTTAGCTTTTTGGAGTGCGAGAGTGAGAAAAAGCAGAGTGCCTGTTTGCAAGGCTAGGAAAGAGCAGAGCCCCAGTCTTGCTGTTTATCTGCAATGACTGCCAGGGCAAGTGAGGACCAGCAAGACAATTCCTGCCTAGCACCTTCCTTGGAGAAGAGAGAGTGCAATGTTTCATTTTAGCTTTTTGGAGTGCGAGAGTGAGAAAAAGCAGAGTGCCTGTTTGCAAGGCTAGGAAAGAGCAGAGCCCCAGTCTTGCTGTTTATCTGCAATGACTGCCAGGGCAAGTGAGGACCAGCAAGACAATTCCTGCCTAGCACCTTCCTTGGAGGAGAGAGAGTGCAACGTTTCATTTTAGCATTTTGGCGCTCACGAGGGAGACAAACTGCTTTGGCTGTTTGCAAGGCTAGGAAAGAGCAGAGCCCCAGTCTTGCTGTTTATCTGCAATGACTGCCAGGGCAAGTGAGGACCAGCAAGACAATTCCTGCCTAGCACCTTCCTTGGAGGAGAGAGAGTGCAACGTTTCATTTTAGCATTTTGGCGCTCACGAGGGAGACAAACTGCTTTGGTTGTTTGCAAGGCTAGGAAAGAGCAGAGCCCCAGTCTTGCTGTTTATCTGCAATGACTGCCAGGGCAAGTGAGGACCAGCAAGACAATTCCTGCCTAGCACCTTCCTTGGAGGAGAAAGAGTGCAACGTTTCATTTTAGCTTTTTAGAGTGCGAGAGTGAGAAAAAACAGAGTGCCTGTTTGCAAGGCTAGGAAAGAGCAGAGCCCCAGTCTTGCTGTTTATCTGCAATGACTGCCAGGGCAAGTGAGGACCAGCAAGACAATTCCTGCCTAGCACCTTCCTTGGAGGAGAGAGAGTGCAACGTTTCATTTTAGCATTTTGGCGCTCACGAGGGAGACAAACTGCTTTGGTTGTTTGCAAGGCTAGGAAAGAGCAGAGCCCCAGTCTTGCTGTTTATCTGCAATGACTGCCAGGGCAAGTGAGGACCAGCAAGACAATTCCTGCCTAGCACCTTCCTTGGAGGAGAGAGAGTGCAACGTTTCATTTTAGCTTTTTGGAGTGCGAGAGTGAGAAAAAGCAGAGTGCCTGTTTGGAAGGCTAGGAAAGGGCAGAGCCCCAGTCTTGCTGTTTATCTGCAATGACTGCCAGGGCAAGTGAGGACCAGCAAGACAATTCCTGCCTAGCACCTTCCTTGGAGGAGAGAGAGTGCAACGTTTCATTTTAGCATTTTGGCGCTCACGAGGGAGACAAACTGCATTGGCTGTTTGCAAGGCTAGGAAAGAGCAGAGCCCCAGTATTGCTGTTTATCTGCAATGACTGCCAGGGCAAGTGAGGACCAGCAAGACAATTCCTGCCTAGCACCTTCCTTGGAGGAGAAAGAGTGCAACGTTTCATTTTAGCTTTTTAGAGTGCGAGAGTGAGAAAAAACAGAGTGCCTGTTTGCAAGGCTAGGAAAGAGCAGAGCCCCAGTCTTGCTGTTTATCTGCAATGACTGCCAGGGCAAGTGAGGACCAGCAAGACAATTCCTGCCTAGCACCTTCCTTGGAGGAGAGAGAGTGCAATGTTTCATTTTAGCTTTTTGGCCCTCACGAGGGAGACAAACTGCTTTGGTTGTTTGCAAGGCTAGGAAAGAGCAGAGCCCCAGTCTTGCTGTTTATCTGCAATGACTGCCAGGGCAAGTGAGGACCAGCAAGACAATTCCTGCCTAGCACCTTCCTTGGAGGAAAGAGAGTGCAACGTTTCATTTTAGCTTTTTGGAGTGCGAGAGTGAGAAAAAGCAGAGTGCCTGTTTGCAAGGCTAGGAAAGAGCAGAGCCCCAGTCTTGCTGTTTATCTGCAATGACTGCCAGGGCAAGTGAGGACCAGCAAGACAATTCCTGCCTAGCACCTTCCTTGGAGGAGAGAGAGTGCAACGTTTCATTTTAGCATTTTGGCGCTCACGAGGGAGACAAACTGCTTTGGCTGTTTGCAAGGCTAGGAAAGAGCAGAGCCCCAGTCTTGCTGTTTATCTGCAATGACTGCCAGGGCAAGTGAGGACCAGCAAGACCATTCCTGCCTAGCACCTTCCTTGGAGGAGAGAGAGTGCAACGTTTCATTTTGCTTTTTGGAGTGCGAGAGTGAGAAAAAGCAGAGTTCCTGTTTGCAAGGCTAGGAAAGAGCAGACCCCCAGTCTTGCCGTTTATCTGCAATGACTGCCAGGGCAAGTGAGGACCAGCAAGACAATTCCTGCCTAGCACCTTCCTTGGAGGAGCGAGAGGGCAATGTTTCATTTTAGCTTTTTGGAGTGCGAGAGTGAGAAAAAGCAGAGTGCCTGTTTGCAAGGCTAGGAAAGAGCAGAGCCCCAGTCTTGCTGTTTATCTGCAATGACTGCCAGGGCAAGTCAGGACCAGCAAGACAATTCCTGCCTAGCACCTTCCTTGGAGAAGAGAGAGTGCAATGTTTCATTTTAGCTTTTTGGAGTGCGAGAGTGAGAAAAAGCAGAGTGCCTGTTTGCAAGGCTAGGAAAGAGCAGAGCCCCAGTCTTGCTGTTTATCTGCAATGACTGCCAGGGCAAGTGAGGACCAGCAAGACAATTCCTGCCTAGCACCTTCCTTGTAGGAGAGAGAGTGCAATGTTTCATTTTAGCTTTTTGGAGTGCGAGAGTGAGAAAAAACAGAGTGCCTGTTTGGAAGGCTAGGAAAGAGCAGAGCCCCAGTCTTGCTGTTTATCTGCAATGACTGCCAGGGCAAGTGAGGACCAGCAAGACAATTCCTGCCTAGCACCTTCCTTGGAGGAGAGAGAGTGCAACGTTTCATTTTAGCATTTTGGCGCTCACGAGGGAGACAAACTGCTTTGGCTGTTTGCAAGGCTAGGAAAGAGCAGAGCCCCAGTCTTGCTGTTTATCTGCAATGACTGCCAGGGCAAGTGAGGACCAGCAAGACCATTCCTGCCTAGCACCTTCCTTGGAGGAGAGAGAGTGCAACGTTTCATTTTGCTTTTTGGAGTGCGAGAGTGAGAAAAAGCAGAGTTCCTGTTTGCAAGGCTAGGAAAGAGCAGACCCCCAGTCTTGCCGTTTATCTGCAATGACTGCCAGGGCAAGTGAGGACCAGCAAGACAATTCCTGCCTAGCACCTTCCTTGGAGGAGCGAGAGTGCAATGTTTCATTTTAGCTTTTTGGAGTGCGAGAGTGAGAAAAAGCAGAGTGCCTGTTTGCAAGGCTAGGAAAGAGCAGAGCCCCAGTCTTGCTGTTTATCTGCAATGACTGCCAGGGCAAGTGAGGACCAGCAAGACAATTCCTGCCTAGCACCTTCCTTGGAGGAGAGAGAGTGCAACGTTTCATTTTAGCATTTTGGCGCTCACGAGGGAGACAAACTGCTTTGGTTGTTTGCAAGGCTAGGAAAGAGCAGAGCCCCACTCTTGCTGTTTATCTGCAATGACTGCCAGGGCAAGTGAGGACCAGCAAGACAATTCCTGCCTAGCACCTTCCTTGGAGGAGAGAGAGTGCAATGTTTCATTTTAGCTTTTTGGAGTGCGCGAGTGAGAAAAAGCAGAGTGCCTGTTTGCAAGGCTAGGAAAGAGCAGAGCCCCAGTCTTGCTGTTTATCTGCAATGACTGCCAGGGCAAGTGAGGACCAGCAAGACAATTCCTGCCTAGCACCTTCCTTGGAGGAGAGAGAGTGCAACGTTTCATTTTAGCATTTTGGCGCTCACGAGGGAGACAAACTTCTTTGGCTCTTTGCAAGGCTAGGAAAGAGCAGAGCCCCAGTCTTGCTGTTTATCTGCAATGAGTGCCAGGGCAAGTGAGGACGAGCAAGACCATTCCTGCCTAGCACCTTCCTTGGAGGAGAGAGAGTGCAACGTTTCATTTTGCTTTTTGGAGTGCGAGAGTGAGAAAAAGCAGAGTTCCTGTTTGCAAGGCTAGGAAAGAGCAGAGCCCCAGTCTTGCTGTTTATCTGCAATGACTGCCAGGGCAAGTGAGGACCAGCAAGACAATTCCTGCCTAGCACCTTCCTTGGAGAAGAGAGAGTGCAATGTTTCATTTTAGCTTTTTGGAGTGCGAGAGTGAGAAAAAGCAGAGTGCCTGTTTGCAAGGCTAGGAAAGAGCAGAGCCCCAGTCTTGCTGTTTATCTGCAATGACTGCCAGGGCAAGTGAGGACCAGCAAGACAATTCCTGCCTAGCACCTTCCTTGGAGGAGAGAGAGTGCAACGTTTCATTTTAGCATTTTGGCGCTCACGAGGGAGACAAACTGCTTTGGCTGTTTGCAAGGCTAGGAAAGAGCAGAGCCCCAGTCTTGCTGTTTATCTGCAATGACTGCCAGGGCAAGTGAGGACCAGCAAGACAATTCCTGCCTAGCACCTTCCTTGGAGGAGAGAGAGTGCAACGTTTCATTTTAGCATTTTGGCGCTCACGAGGGAGACAAACTGCTTTGGCTGTTTGCAAGGCTAGGAAAGAGCAGAGCCCCAGTCTTGCTGTTTATCTGCAATGACTGCCAGGGCAAGTGAGGACCAGCAAGACAATTCCTGCCTAGCACCTTCCTTGGAGGAGAGAGAGTGCAACGTTTCATTTTAGCATTTTGGCGCTCACGAGGGAGACAAACTGCTTTGGTTGTTTGCAAGGCTAGGAAAGAGCAGAGCCCCAGTCTTGCTGTTTATCTGCAATGACTGCCAGGGCAAGTGAGGACCAGCAAGACAATTCCTGCCTAGCACCTTCCTTGGAGGAGAAAGAGTGCAACGTTTCATTTTAGCTTTTTAGAGTGCGAGAGTGAGAAAAAACAGAGTGCCTGTTTGCAAGGCTAGGAAAGAGCAGAGCCCCAGTCTTGCCGTTTATCTGCAATGAGTGCCAGGGCAAGTGAGGACCAGCAAGACAATTCCTGCCTAGCACCTTCCTTGGAGGAGAGAGAGTGCAACGTTTCATTTTAGCATTTTGGCGCTCACGAGGGAGACAAACTGCTTTGGTTGTTTGCAAGGCTAGGAAAGAGCAGAGCCCCAGTCTTGCTGTTTATCTGCAATGACTGCCAGGGCAAGTGAGGACCAGCAAGACAATTCCTGCCTAGCACCTTCCTTGGAAGAGTGAGAGTGCAATGTTTCATTTTAGCTTTTTGGAGTGCGCGAGTGAGAAAAAGCAGAGTGCCTGTTTGCAAGGCTAGGAAAGAGCAGAGCCCCAGTCTTGCTGTTTATCTGCAATGACTGCCAGGGCAAGTGAGGACCAGCAAGACAATTCCTGCCTAGCACCTTCCTTGGAGGAGAGAGAGTGCAACGTTTCATTTTAGCATTTTGGCGCTCACGAGGGAGACACACTTCTTTGGCTCTTTGCAAGGCTAGGAAAGAGCAGAGCCCCAGTCTTCCTGTTTATCTGCAATGACTGCCAGGGCAAGTGAGGACCAGCAAGACCATTCCTGCCTAGCACCTTCCTTGGAGGAGAGAGAGTGCAACGTTTCATTTTGCTTTTTGGAGTGCGAGAGTGAGAAAAAGCAGAGTTCCTGTTTGCAAGGCTAGGAAAGAGCAGACCCCCAGTCTTGCTGTTTATCTGCAATGACTGCCAGGGCAAGTGAGGACCAGCAAGACAATTCCTGCCTAGCACCTTCCTTGGAGAAGAGAGAGTGCAATGTTTCATTTTAGCTTTTTGGAGTGCGAGAGTGAGAAAAAGCAGAGTGCCTGTTTGCAAGGCTAGGAAAGAGCAGAGCCCCAGTCTTGCTGTTTATCTGCAATGACTGCCAGGGCAAGTGAGGACCAGCAAGACAATTCCTGCCTAGCACCTTCCTTGGAGGAGAGAGAGTGCAACGTTTCATTTTAGCATTTTGGCGCTCACGAGGGAGACAAACTGCTTTGGCTGTTTGCAAGGCTAGGAAAGAGCAGAGCCCCAGTCTTGCTGTTTATCTGCAATGACTGCCAGGGCAAGTGAGGACCAGCAAGACAATTCCTGCCTAGCACCTTCCTTGGAGGAGAGAGAGTGCAACGTTTCATTTTAGCATTTTGGCGCTCACGAGGGAGACAAACTGCTTTGGTTGTTTGCAAGGCTAGGAAAGAGCAGAGCCCCAGTCTTGCTGTTTATCTGCAATGACTGCCAGGGCAAGTGAGGACCAGCAAGACAATTCCTGCCTAGCACCTTCCTTGGAGGAGAAAGAGTGCAACGTTTCATTTTAGCTTTTTAGAGTGCGAGAGTGAGAAAAAACAGAGTGCCTGTTTGCAAGGCTAGGAAAGAGCAGAGCCCCAGTCTTGCTGTTTATCTGCAATGACTGCCAGGGCAAGTGAGGACCAGCAAGACAATTCCTGCCTAGCACCTTCCTTGGAGGAGAGAGAGTGCAACGTTTCATTTTAGCATTTTGGCGCTCACGAGGGAGACAAACTGCTTTGGTTGTTTGCAAGGCTAGGAAAGAGCAGAGCCCCAGTCTTGCTGTTTATCTGCAATGACTGCCAGGGCAAGTGAGGACCAGCAAGACAATTCCTGCCTAGCACCTTCCTTGGAGGAGAGAGAGTGCAACGTTTCATTTTAGCTTTTTGGAGTGCGAGAGTGAGAAAAAGCAGAGTGCCTGTTTGGAAGGCTAGGAAAGGGCAGAGCCCCAGTCTTGCTGTTTATCTGCAATGACTGCCAGGGCAAGTGAGGACCAGCAAGACAATTCCTGCCTAGCACCTTCCTTGGAGGAGAGAGAGTGCAACGTTTCATTTTAGCATTTTGGCGCTCACGAGGGAGACAAACTGCATTGGCTGTTTGCAAGGCTAGGAAAGAGCAGAGCCCCAGTATTGCTGTTTATCTGCAATGACTGCCAGGGCAAGTGAGGACCAGCAAGACAATTCCTGCCTAGCACCTTCCTTGGAGGAGAAAGAGTGCAACGTTTCATTTTAGCTTTTTAGAGTGCGAGAGTGAGAAAAAACAGAGTGCCTGTTTGCAAGGCTAGGAAAGAGCAGAGCCCCAGTCTTGCTGTTTATCTGCAATGACTGCCAGGGCAAGTGAGGACCAGCAAGACAATTCCTGCCTAGCACCTTCCTTGGAGGAGAGAGAGTGCAATGTTTCATTTTAGCTTTTTGGCCCTCACGAGGGAGACAAACTGCTTTGGTTGTTTGCAAGGCTAGGAAAGAGCAGAGCCCCAGTCTTGCTGTTTATCTGCAATGACTGCCAGGGCAAGTGAGGACCAGCAAGACAATTCCTGCCTAGCACCTTCCTTGGAGGAAAGAGAGTGCAACGTTTCATTTTAGCTTTTTGGAGTGCGAGAGTGAGAAAAAGCAGAGTGCCTGTTTGCAAGGCTAGGAAAGAGCAGAGCCCCAGTCTTGCTGTTTATCTGCAATGACTGCCAGGGCAAGTGAGGACCAGCAAGACAATTCCTGCCTAGCACCTTCCTTGGAGGAGAGAGAGTGCAACGTTTCATTTTAGCATTTTGGCGCTCACGAGGGAGACAAACTGCTTTGGCTGTTTGCAAGGCTAGGAAAGAGCAGAGCCCCAGTCTTGCTGTTTATCTGCAATGACTGCCAGGGCAAGTGAGGACCAGCAAGACCATTCCTGCCTAGCACCTTCCTTGGAGGAGAGAGAGTGCAACGTTTCATTTTGCTTTTTGGAGTGCGAGAGTGAGAAAAAGCAGAGTTCCTGTTTGCAAGGCTAGGAAAGAGCAGACCCCCAGTCTTGCCGTTTATCTGCAATGACTGCCAGGGCAAGTGAGGACCAGCAAGACAATTCCTGCCTAGCACCTTCCTTGGAGGAGCGAGAGGGCAATGTTTCATTTTAGCTTTTTGGAGTGCGAGAGTGAGAAAAAGCAGAGTGCCTGTTTGCAAGGCTAGGAAAGAGCAGAGCCCCAGTCTTGCTGTTTATCTGCAATGACTGCCAGGGCAAGTCAGGACCAGCAAGACAATTCCTGCCTAGCACCTTCCTTGGAGAAGAGAGAGTGCAATGTTTCATTTTAGCTTTTTGGAGTGCGAGAGTGAGAAAAAGCAGAGTGCCTGTTTGCAAGGCTAGGAAAGAGCAGAGCCCCAGTCTTGCTGTTTATCTGCAATGACTGCCAGGGCAAGTGAGGACCAGCAAGACAATTCCTGCCTAGCACCTTCCTTGTAGGAGAGAGAGTGCAATGTTTCATTTTAGCTTTTTGGAGTGCGAGAGTGAGAAAAAACAGAGTGCCTGTTTGGAAGGCTAGGAAAGAGCAGAGCCCCAGTCTTGCTGTTTATCTGCAATGACTGCCAGGGCAAGTGAGGACCAGCAAGACAATTCCTGCCTAGCACCTTCCTTGGAGGAGAGAGAGTGCAACGTTTCATTTTAGCATTTTGGCGCTCACGAGGGAGACAAACTGCTTTGGCTGTTTGCAAGGCTAGGAAAGAGCAGAGCCCCAGTCTTGCTGTTTATCTGCAATGACTGCCAGGGCAAGTGAGGACCAGCAAGACCATTCCTGCCTAGCACCTTCCTTGGAGGAGAGAGAGTGCAACGTTTCATTTTGCTTTTTGGAGTGCGAGAGTGAGAAAAAGCAGAGTTCCTGTTTGCAAGGCTAGGAAAGAGCAGACCCCCAGTCTTGCCGTTTATCTGCAATGACTGCCAGGGCAAGTGAGGACCAGCAAGACAATTCCTGCCTAGCACCTTCCTTGGAGGAGCGAGAGTGCAATGTTTCATTTTAGCTTTTTGGAGTGCGAGAGTGAGAAAAAGCAGAGTGCCTGTTTGCAAGGCTAGGAAAGAGCAGAGCCCCAGTCTTGCTGTTTATCTGCAATGACTGCCAGGGCAAGTGAGGACCAGCAAGACAATTCCTGCCTAGCACCTTCCTTGGAGGAGAGAGAGTGCAAAGTTTCATTTTAGCTTTTTGGAGTGCGAGAGTGAGAAAAAGCAGAGTGCCTGTATGGAAGGCTAGGAAAGAGCAGAGCCCCAGTCTTGCTGTTTATCTGCAATGACTGCCAGGGCAAGTGAGGACCAGCAGGACAATTCCTGCCTAGCACCTTCCTTGGAGGAGAGAGAGTGCAATGTTTCATTTTAGCTTTCTGGAGTGCGAGAGAGAGAAAAAACAGAGTGCCTGTTTGGAAGGTTAGGAAAGAGCAGAGCCCCAGTCTTGCTGTTTATCTGCAATGACTGCCAGGGCAAGTGAGGACCAGCAAGACAATTCCTGCCTAGCACCTTCCTTGGAGGAAAGAGAGTGCAACGTTTCATTTTAGCATTTTGGCGCTCACGAGGGAGACAAACTGCTTTGGCTGTTTGCAAGGCTAGGAAAGAGCAGAGCCCCAGTCTTGCTGTTTATCTGCAATGACTGCCAGGGCAAGTGAGGACCAGCAAGACCATTCCTGCCTAGCACCTTCCTTGGAGGAGAGAGAGTGCAACGTTTCATTTTGCTTTTTGGAGTGCGAGAGTGAGAAAAAGCAGAGTTCCTGTTTGCAAGGCTAGGAAAGAGCAGACCCCCAGTCTTGCCGTTTATCTGCAATGACTGCCAGGGCAAGTGAGGACCAGCAAGACAATTCCTGCCTAGCACCTTCCTTGGAGGAGAGAGAGTGCAACGTTTCATTTTAGCATTTTGGAGTGCGAGAGTGAGAAAAAGCAGAGTGCCTGTATGGAAGGCTAGGAAAGAGCAGAGCCCCAGTCTTGCTGTTTATCTGCAATGACTGCCAGGGCAAGTGAGGACCAGCAAGACAATTCCTGCCTAGCACCTTCTTTGGAGGGGAGAGAGTGCAACGTTTCATTTTAGCATTTTGGCGCTCACGAGGGAGACAAACTGCATTGGTTGTTTGCAAGGCTAGGAAAGAGCAGAGCCCCAGTCTTGCTGTTTATCTGCAATGACTGCCAGGGCAAGTGAGGACCAGCAAGACAATTCCTGCCTAGCACCTTCCTTGGAGGAGAGAGAGTGCAATGTTTCATTTTAGCATTTTGGCGCTCACGAGGGAGACAAACTGCTTTGGTTGTTTGCAAGGCTAGGAAAGAGCAGAGCCCCAGTCTTGCTGTTTATCTGCAATGACTGCCAGGGCAAGTGAGGACCAGCAAGGCAATTCCTGCCTAGCACCTTCCTTGGAGGAGACAGAGTGCAACGTTTCATTTTAGCATTTTGGCGCTCACGAGGGAGACAAACTTCTTTGGCTCTTTGCAAGGCTAGGAAAGAGCAGAGCCCCAGTCTTGCTGTTTATCTGCAATGAGTGCCAGGGCAAGTGAGGACGAGCAAGACCATTCCTGCCTAGCACCTTCCTTGGAGGAGAGAGAGTGCAACGTTTCATTTTGCTTTTTGGAGTGCGAGAGTGAGAAAAAGCAGAGTTCCTGTTTGCAAGGCTAGGAAAGAGCAGACCCCCAGTCTTGCTGTTTATCTGCAATGACTGCCAGGGCAAGTGAGGACCAGCAAGACAATTCCTGCCTAGCACCTTCCTTGGAGAAGAGAGAGTGCAATGTTTCATTTTAGCTTTTTGGAGTGCGAGAGTGAGAAAAAGCAGAGTGCCTGTTTGCAAGGCTAGGAAAGAGCAGAGCCCCAGTCTTGCTGTTTATCTGCAATGACTGCCAGGGCAAGTGAGGACCAGCAAGACAATTCCTGCCTAGCACCTTCCTTGGAGGAGAGAGAGTGCAACGTTTCATTTTAGCATTTTGGCGCTCACGAGGGAGACAAACTGCTTTGGCTGTTTGCAAGGCTAGGAAAGAGCAGAGCCCCAGTCTTGCTGTTTATCTGCAATGACTGCCAGGGCAAGTGAGGACGAGCAAGACCATTCCTGCCTAGCACCTTCCTTGGAGGAGAGAGAGTGCAACGTTTCATTTTAGCATTTTGGCGCTCACGAGGGAGACAAACTGCTTTGGTTGTTTGCAAGGCTAGGAAAGAGCAGAGCCCCAGTCTTGCTGTTTATCTGCAATGACTGCCAGGGCAAGTGAGGACCAGCAAGACAATTCCTGCCTAGCACCTTCCTTGGAGGAGAAAGATTGCAACGTTTCATTTTAGCTTTTTAGAGTGCGAGAGTGAGAAAAAACAGAGTGCCTGTTTGCAAGGCTAGGAAAGAGCAGAGCCCCAGTCTTGCTGTTTATCTGCAATGACTGCCAGGGCAAGTGAGGACCAGCAAGACAATTCCTGCCTAGCACCTTCCTTGGAGGAGAGAGAGTGCAACGTTTCATTTTAGCATTTTGGCGCTCACGAGGGAGACAAACTGCTTTGGTTGTTTGCAAGGCTAGGAAAGAGCAGAGCCCCAGTCTTGCTGTTTATCTGCAATGAATGCCAGGGCAAGTGAGGACCAGCAAGACAATTCCTGCCTAGCACCTTCCTTGGAGGAGAGAGAGTGCAACGTTTCATTTTAGCTTTTTGGAGTGCGAGAGTGAGAAAAAGCAGAGTGCCTGTTTGGAAGGCTAGGAAAGGGCAGAGCCCCAGTCTTGCTGTTTATCTGCAATGACTGCCAGGGCAAGTGAGGACCAGCAAGACAATTCCTGCCTAGCACCTTCCTTGGAGGAGAGAGAGTGCAACGTTTCATTTTAGCATTTTGGCGCTCACGAGGGAGACAAACTGCTTTGGCTCTTTGCAAGGCTAGGAAAGAGCAGAGCCCCAGTATTGCTGTTTATCTGCAATGACTGCCAGGGCAAGTGAGGACCAGCAAGACAATTCCTGCCTAGCACCTTCCTTGGAGGAGAAAGAGTGCAACGTTTCATTTTAGCTTTTTAGAGTGCGAGACTGAGAAAAGACAGAGTGCCTGTTTGCAAGGCTAGGAAAGAGCAGAGCCCCAGTCTTGCTGTTTATCTGCAATGACTGCCAGGGCAAGTGAGGACCAGCAAGACAATTCCTGCCTAGCACCTTCCTTGGAGGAGAGAGAGTGCAACGTTTCATTTTAGCATTTTGGCGCTCACGAGGGAGACAAACTGCTTTGGCTGTTAGCAAGGCTAGGAAAGAGCAGAGCCCCAGTCTTGCTGTTTATCTGCAATGACTGCCAGGGCAAGTGAGGACCAGCAAGACAATTCCTGCCTAGCACCTTCCTTGGAGGAGAGAGAGTGCAATGTTTCATTTTAGCTTTTTGGCCCTCACGAGGGAGACAAACTGCTTTGGTTGTTTGCAAGGCTAGGAAAGAGCAGAGCCCCAGTCTTGCTGTTTATCTGCAATGACTGCCAGGGCAAGTGAGGACCAGCAAGACAATTCCTGCCTAGCACCTTCCTTGGAGGAAAGAGAGTGCAACGTTTCATTTTAGCTTTTTGGAGTGCGAGAGTGAGAAAAAGCAGAGTGCCTGTTTGCAAGGCTAGGAAAGAGCAGAGCCCCAGTCTTGCTGTTTATCTGCAATGACTGCCAGGGCAAGTGAGGACCAGCAAGACAATTCCTGCCTAGCACCTTCCTTGGAGGAGAGAGAGTGCAACGTTTCATTTTAGCATTTTGGCGCTCACGAGGGAGACAAACTGCTTTGGCTGTTTGCAAGGCTAGGAAAGAGCAGAGCCCCAGTCTTGCTGTTTATCTGCAATGACTGCCAGGGCAAGTGAGGACCAGCAAGACCATTCCTGCCTAGCACCTTCCTTGGAGGAGAGAGAGTGCAACGTTTCATTTTGCTTTTTGGAGTGCGAGAGTGAGAAAAAGCAGAGTTCCTGTTTGCAAGGCTAGGAAAGAGCAGACCCCCAGTCTTGCCGTTTATCTGCAATGACTGCCAGGGCAAGTGAGGACCAGCAAGACAATTCCTGCCTAGCACCTTCCTTGGAGGAGCGAGAGGGCAATGTTTCATTTTAGCTTTTTGGAGTGCGAGAGTGAGAAAAAGCAGAGTGCCTGTTTGCAAGGCTAGGAAAGAGCAGAGCCCCAGTCTTGCTGTTTATCTGCAATGACTGCCAGGGCAAGTCAGGACCAGCAAGACAATTCCTGCCTAGCACCTTCCTTGGAGAAGAGAGAGTGCAATGTTTCATTTTAGCTTTTTGGAGTGCGAGAGTGAGAAAAAGCAGAGTGCCTGTTTGCAAGGCTAGGAAAGAGCAGAGCCCCAGTCTTGCTGTTTATCTGCAATGACTGCCAGGGCAAGTGAGGACCAGCAAGACAATTCCTGCCTAGCACCTTCCTTGGAGGAGAGAGAGTGCAACGTTTCATTTTAGCATTTTGGCGCTCACGAGGGAGACAAACTGCTTTGGCTGTTTGCAAGGCTAGGAAAGAGCAGAGCCCCAGTCTTGCTGTTTATCTGCAATGACTGCCAGGGCAAGTGAGGACCAGCAAGACCATTCCTGCCTAGCACCTTCCTTGGAGGAGAGAGAGTGCAACGTTTCATTTTGCTTTTTGGAGTGCGAGAGTGAGAAAAAGCAGAGTGCCTGTTTGCAAGGCTAGGAAAGAGCAGAGCCCCAGTCTTGCTGTTTATCTGCAATGACTGCCAGGGCAAGTGAGGACCAGCAAGACAATTCCTGCCTAGCACCTTCCTTGGAGAAGAGAGAGTGCAATGTTTCATTTTAGCTTTTTGGAGTGCGAGAGTGAGAAAAAGCAGAGTGCCTGTTTGCAAGGCTAGGAAAGAGCAGAGCCCCAGTCTTGCTGTTTATCTGCAATGACTGCCAGGGCAAGTGAGGACCAGCAAGACAATTCCTGCCTAGCACCTTCCTTGGAGGAGAGAGAGTGCAACGTTTCATTTTAGCTTTTTGGAGTGCGAGAGTGAGAAAAAGCAGAGTGCCTGTATGGAAGGCTAGGAAAGAGCAGAGCCCCAGTCTTGCTGTTTATCTGCAATGACTGCCAGGGCAAGTGAGGACCAGCAGGACAATTCCTGCCTAGCACCTTCCTTGGAGGAGAGAGAGTGCAACGTTTCATTTTAGCATTTTGGCGCTCACGAGGGAGACAAACTGCTTTGGTTGTTTGCAAGGCTAGGAAAGAGCAGAGCCCCAGTCTTGCTGTTTATCTGCAATGACTGCCAGGGCAAGTGAGGACGAGCAAGACAATTCCTGCCTAGCACCTTCCTTGGAGGAGAGAGAGTGCAACGTTTCATTTTAGCATTTTGGCGCTCACGAGGGAGACAAACTGCTTTGGCTGTTTGCAAGGCTAGGAAAGAGCAGAGCCCCAGTCTTGCTGTTTATCTGCAATGACTGCCAGGGCAAGTGAGGACCAGCAAGACAATTACTGCCTAGCACCTTCCTTGGAGGAGAGAGAGTGCAATGTTTCATTTTAGCTTTTTGGAGTGCGAGAGTGAGAAAAAGCAGAGTGCCTGTTTGCAAGGCTAGGAAAGGGCAGAGCCCCAGTCTTGCTGTTTATCTGCAATGACTGCCAGGGCAAGTGAGGACCAGCAAGACAATTCCTGCCTAGCACCTTCCTTGGAGGAGAGAGAGTGCAACGTTTCATTTTAGCATTTTGGCGCTCGCGAGGGAGACAAACTGCTTTGGCTCTTTGCAAGTCTAGGAAAGAGCAGAGCCCCAGTCTTGCTGTTTATCTGCAATGACTGCCAGGGCAAGTGAGGACCAGCAAGACAATTCCTGCCTAGCACCTTCCTTGGAGGAGAAAGAGTGCAACGTTTCATTTTAGCTTTTTGGAGTGCGAGAGTGAGAAAAAGCAGAGTGCTTGTTTGCAAGGCTAGGAAAGAGCAGAGCCCCAGTCTTTCTGTTTATCTGCAATGACTGCCAGGGCAAGTGAGGACCAGCAAGACAATTCCTGCCTAGCACCTTCCTTGGAGGAGAGAGAGTGCAACGTTTCATTTTAGCATTTTGGCGCTCACGAGGGAGACAAACTGCTTTGGCTGTTTGCAAGGCTAGGAAAGAGCAGAGCCCCAGTCTTGCTGTTTATCTGCAATGACTGCCAGGGCAAGTGAGGACCAGCAAGACCATTCCTGCCTAGCACCTTCCTTGGAGGAGAGAGAGTGCAACGTTTCATTTTGCTTTTTGGAGTGCGAGAGTGAGAAAAAGCAGAGTGCCTGTTTGCAAGGCTAGGAAAGAGCAGAGCCCCAGTCTTGCTGTTTATCTGCAATGACTGCCAGGGCAAGTGAGGACCAGCAAGACAATTCCTGCCTAGCACCTTCCTTGGAGAAGAGAGAGTGCAATGTTTCATTTTAGCTTTTTGGAGTGCGAGAGTGAGAAAAAGCAGAGTGCCTGTTTGCAAGGCTAGGAAAGAGCAGAGCCCCAGTCTTGCTGTTTATCTGCAATGACTGCCAGGGCAAGTGAGGACCAGCAAGACAATTCCTGCCTAGCACCTTCCTTGGAGGAGAGAGAGTGCAACGTTTCATTTTAGCTTTTTGGAGTGCGAGAGTGAGAAAAAGCAGAGTGCCTGTATGGAAGGCTAGGAAAGAGCAGAGCCCCAGTCTTGCTGTTTATCTGCAATGACTGCCAGGGCAAGTGAGGACCAGCAGGACAATTCCTGCCTAGCACCTTCCTTGGAGGAGAGAGAGTGCAACGTTTCATTTTAGCATTTTGGCGCTCACGAGGGAGACAAACTGCTTTGGTTGTTTGCAAGGCTAGGAAAGAGCAGAGCCCCAGTCTTGCTGTTTATCTGCAATGACTGCCAGGGCAAGTGAGGACGAGCAAGACAATTCCTGCCTAGCACCTTCCTTGGAGGAGAGAGAGTGCAACGTTTCATTTTAGCATTTTGGCGCTCACGAGGGAGACAAACTGCTTTGGCTGTTTGCAAGGCTAGGAAAGAGCAGAGCCCCAGTCTTGCTGTTTATCTGCAATGACTGCCAGGGCAAGTGAGGACCAGCAAGACAATTACTGCCTAGCACCTTCCTTGGAGGAGAGAGAGTGCAATGTTTCATTTTAGCTTTTTGGAGTGCGAGAGTGAGAAAAAGCAGAGTGCCTGTTTGCAAGGCTAGGAAAGGGCAGAGCCCCAGTCTTGCTGTTTATCTGCAATGACTGCCAGGGCAAGTGAGGACCAGCAAGACAATTCCTGCCTAGCACCTTCCTTGGAGGAGAGAGAGTGCAACGTTTCATTTTAGCATTTTGGCGCTCGCGAGGGAGACAAACTGCTTTGGCTCTTTGCAAGTCTAGGAAAGAGCAGAGCCCCAGTCTTGCTGTTTATCTGCAATGACTGCCAGGGCAAGTGAGGACCAGCAAGACAATTCCTGCCTAGCACCTTCCTTGGAGGAGAAAGAGTGCAACGTTTCATTTTAGCTTTTTGGAGTGCGAGAGTGAGAAAAAGCAGAGTGCTTGTTTGCAAGGCTAGGAAAGAGCAGAGCCCCAGTCTTTCTGTTTATCTGCAATGACTGCCAGGGCAAGTGAGGACCAGCAAGACAATTCCTGCCTAGCACCTTCCTTGGAGGAGAGAGAGTGCAACGTTTCATTTTAGCATTTTGGCGCTCACGAGGGAGACAAACTGCTTTGGCTGTTAGCAAGGCTTGGAAAGAGCAGAGCCCCAGTCTTGCTGTTTATCTGCAATGACTGCCAGGGCAAGTGAGGACCAGCAAGACAATTCCTGCCTAGCACCTTCCTTGGAGGAGAGAGAGTGCAACGTTTCATTTTAGCTTTTTGGAGTGCGAGAGTGAGAAAAAGCAGAGTGCCTGTTTGCAAGGCTAGGAAAGAGCAGAGCCCCAGTCTTGCTGTTTATCTGCAATGACTGCCAGGGCAAGTGAGGACCACCAAGAAAATTCCTGCCTAGCACCTTCCTTGGAGAAGAGAGAGTGCAATGTTTCATTTTAGCTTTTTGGAGTGCGAGAGTGAGAAAAAGCAGAGTGCCTGTTTGCAAGGCGAGGAAAGAGCAGAGCCCCAGTCTTGCTGTTTATCTGCAATGACTGCCAGGGCAAGTGAGGACCAGCAAGACAATTCCTGCCTAGCACCTTCCTTGGAGGAGAGAGAGTGCAACGTTTCATTTTAGCATTTTGGCGCTCACGAGGGAGACAAACTGCTTTGGCTGTTTGCAAGGCTAGGAAAGAGCAGAGCCCCAGTCTTGCTGTTTATCTGCAATGAGTGCCAGGGCAAGTGAGGACCAGCAAGACAATTCCTGCCTAGCACCTTCCTTGGAGGAGAAAGAGTGCAACTTTTCATTTTAGCTTTTTGGAGTGCGAGAGAGAGAAAAAACAGAGTGCCTGTTTGCAAGGCTAGGAAAGAGCAGAGCCCCAGTCTTGCTGTTTATCTGCAATGACTGCCAGGGCAAGTGAGGACCAGCAAGACAATCCCTGCCTAGTACCTTCCTTGGAGGAGAGAGAGTGCAACGTTTCATTTTAGCATTTTGGCGCTCACGAGGGAGACAAACTGCTTTGGCTGTTAGCAAGGCTAGGAAAGAGCAGAGCCCCAGTCTTGCTGTTTATCTGCAATGACTGCCAGGGCAAGTGAGGACCAGCAAGACCATTCCTGCCTAGCACCTTCCTTGGAGGAGAGAGAGTGCAACGTTTCATTTTAGCATTTTGGCGCTCACGAGGGAGACAAACTGCTTTGGTTGTTTGCAAGGCTAGGAAAGAGCAGAGCCCCAGTCTTGCTGTTTATCTGCAATGACTGCCAGGGCAAGTGAGGACCAGCAAGACAATTCCTGCCTAGCACCTTCCTTGGAGGAGAGAGAGTGCAACGTTTCATTTTAGCTTTTTGGAGTGCGCGAGTGAGAAAAAGCAGAGTGCCTGTTTGCAAGGCTAGGAAAGAGCAGAGCCCCAGTCTTGCTGTTTATCTGCAATGACTGCCAGGGCAAGTGAGGACCAGCAAGACAATTCCTGCCTAGCACCTTCCTTGGAGGAGAGAGAGTGCAACGTTTCATTTTAGCTTTTTGGAGTGCGAGAGTGAGAAAAAGCAGAGTGCCTGTTTGCAAGGCTAGGAAAGAGCAGAGCCCCAGTCTTGCTGTTTATCTGCAATGACTGCCAGGGCAAGTGAGGACCACCAAGACAATTCCTGCCTAGCACCTTCCTTGGAGAAGAGAGAGTGCAATGTTTCATTTTAGCTTTTTGGAGTGCGAGAGTGAGAAAAAGCAGAGTGCCTGTTTGCAAGGCGAGGAAAGAGCAGAGCCCCAGTCTTGCTGTTTATCTGCAATGACTGCCAGGGAAAGTGAGGACCAGCAAGACAATTCCTGCCTAGCACCTTCCTTGGAGGAGAGAGAGTGCAACGTTTCATTTTAGCATTTTGGCGCTCACGAGGGAGACAAACTGCTTTTGCTGTTTGCAAGGCTAGGAAAGAGCAGAGCCCCAGTCTTGCTGTTTATCTGCAATGAGTGCCAGGGCAAGTGAGGACCAGCAAGACAATTCCTGCCTAGCACCTTCCTTGGAGGACAAAGAGTGCAACGTTTCATTTTAGCTTTTTGGAGTGCGAGAGTGAGAAAAAACAGAGTGCCTGTTTGCAAGGCTAGGAAAGAGCAGAGCCCCAGTCTTGCTGTTTATCTGCAATGACTGCCAGGGTAAGTGAGGACCAGCAAGACAATTCCTGCCTAGCACCTTCCTTGGAGGAGAGAGAGTGCAACGTTTCATTTTAGCTTTTTGGAGTGCGAGAGTGAGAAAAAGCAGAGTGCCTGTTTGCAAGGCTAGGAAAGAGCAGAGCCCCAGTCTTGCTGTTTATCTGCAATGACTGCCAGGGCAAGTGAGGACCACCAAGACAATTCCTGCCTAGCACCTTCCTTGGAGAAGAGAGAGTGCAATGTTTCATTTTAGCTTTTTGGAGTGCGAGAGTGAGAAAAAGCAGAGTGCCTGTTTGCAAGGCGAGGAAAGAGCAGAGCCCCAGTCTTGCTGTTTATCTGCAATGACTGCCAGGGAAAGTGAGGACCAGCAAGACAATTCCTGCCTAGCACCTTCCTTGGAGGAGAGAGAGTGCAACGTTTCATTTTAGCATTTTGGCGCTCACGAGGGAGACAAACTGCTTTTGCTGTTTGCAAGGCTAGGAAAGAGCAGAGCCCCAGTCTTGCTGTTTATCTGCAATGAGTGCCAGGGCAAGTGAGGACCAGCAAGACAATTCCTGCCTAGCACCTTCCTTGGAGGAGAAAGAGTGCAACGTTTCATTTTAGCTTTTTGGAGTGCGAGAGTGAGAAAAAACAGAGTGCCTGTTTGCAAGGCTAGGAAAGAGCAGAGCCCCAGTCTTGCTGTTTATCTGCAATGACTGCCAGGGTAAGTGAGGACCAGCAAGACAATTCCTGCCTAGCACCTTCCTTGGAGGAGAGAGAGTGCAACGTTTCATTTTAGCATTTTGGCGCTCACGAGGGAGACAAACTGCTTTGGCTGTTAGCAAAGCTAGGAAAGAGCAGAGCCCCAGTCTTGCTGTTTATCTGCAATGACTGCCAGGGCAAGTGAGGACCAGCAAGACAATTCCTGCCTAGCACCTTCCTTGGAGGAGAGAGAGTGCAACGTTTCATTTTAGCTTTTTGGAGTGCGCGAGTGAGAAAAAGCAGAGTGCCTGTTTGCAAGGCTAGGAAAGAGCAGAGCCCCAGTCTTGCTGTTTATCTGCAATGACTGCCAGGGCAAGTGAGGACCAGCAAGACAATTCCTGCCTAGCACCTTCCTTGGAGGAGAGAGAGTGCAACGTTTCATTTTGCTTTTTGGAGTGCGAGAGTGAGAAAAAGCAGAGTGCCTGTTTGCAAGGCTAGGAAAGAGCAGACCCCCAGTCTTGCCGTTTATCTGCAATGACTGCCAGGGCAAGTGAGGACGAGCAAGACAATTCCTGCCTAGCACCTTCCTTGGAGGAGAGAGAGTGCAACGTTTCATTTTAGCATTTTGGCGCTCACGAGGGAGACAAACTGCTTTGGTTGTTTGCAAGGCTAGGAAAGAGCAGAGCCCCAGTCTTGCTGTTTATCTGCAATGACTGCCAGGGCAAGTGAGGACGAGCAAGACAATTCCTGCCTAGCACCTTCCTTGGAGGAGAGAGAGTGCAACGTTTCATTTTAGCATTTTGGCGCTCACGAGGGAGACAAACTGCTTTGGCTGTTTGCAAGGCTAGGAAAGAGCAGAGCCCCAGTCTTGCTGTTTATCTGCAATGACTGCCAGGGCAAGTGAGGACCAGCAAGACAATTACTGCCTAGCACCTTCCTTGGAGGAGAGAGAGTGCAATGTTTCATTTTAGCTTTTTGGAGTGCGAGAGTGAGAAAAAGCAGAGTGCCTGTTTGGAAGGCTAGGAAAGGGCAGAGCCCCAGTCTTGCTGTTTATCTGCAATGACTGCCAGGGCAAGTGAGGACCAGCAAGAAAATTCCTGCCTAGCACCTTCCTTGGAGGAGAGAGAGTGCAACGTTTCATTTTAGCATTTTGGCGCTCGCGAGGGAGACAAACTGCTTTGGCTCTTTGCAAGGCTAGGAAAGAGCAGAGCCCCAGTCTTGCTGTTTATCTGCAATGACTGCCAGGGCAAGTGAGGACCAGCAAGACAATTCCTGCCTAGCACCTTCCTTGGAGGAGAAAGAGTGCAACGTTTCATTTTAGCTTTTTGGAGTGCGAGAGTGAGAAAAAACAGAGTGCCTGTTTGCAAGGCTAGGAAAGAGCAGAGCCCCAGTCTTTCTGTTTATCTGCAATGACTGCCAGGGCAAGTGAGGACCAGCAAGACAATTCCTGCCTAGCACCTTCCTTGGAGGAGAGAGAGTGCAACGTTTCATTTTAGCATTTTGGCGCTCACGAGGGAGACAAACTGCTTTGGCTGTTAGCAAGGCTAGGAAAGAGCAGAGCCCCAGTCTTGCTGTTTATCTGCAATGACTGCCAGGGCAAGTGAGGACCAGCAAGACAATTCCTGCCTAGCACCTTCCTTGGAGGAGAGAGAGTGCAACGTTTCATTTTAGCTTTTTGGAGTGCGAGAGTGAGAAAAAGCAGAGTGCCTGTTTGCAAGGCTAGGAAAGAGCAGAGCCCCAGTCTTGCTGTTTATCTGCAATGACTGCCAGGGCAAGTGAGGACCACCAAGAAAATTCCTGCCTAGCACCTTCCTTGGAGAAGAGAGAGTGCAATGTTTCATTTTAGCTTTTTGGAGTGCGAGAGTGAGAAAAAGCAGAGTGCCTGTTTGCAAGGCGAGGAAAGAGCAGAGCCCCAGTCTTGCTGTTTATCTGCAATGACTGCCAGGGCAAGTGAGGACCAGCAAGACAATTCCTGCCTAGCACCTTCCTTGGAGGAGAGAGAGTGCAACGTTTCATTTTAGCATTTTGGCGCTCACGAGGGAGACAAACTGCTTTGGCTGTTTGCAAGGCTAGGAAAGAGCAGAGCCCCAGTCTTGCTGTTTATCTGCAATGAGTGCCAGGGCAAGTGAGGACCAGCAAGACAATTCCTGCCTAGCACCTTCCTTGGAGGAGAAAGAGTGCAACTTTTCATTTTAGCTTTTTGGAGTGCGAGAGTGAGAAAAAACAGAGTGCCTGTTTGCAAGGCTAGGAAAGAGCAGAGCCCCAGTCTTGCTGTTTATCTGCAATGACTGCCAGGGCAAGTGAGGACCAGCAAGACAATTCCTGCCTAGTACCTTCCTTGGAGGAGAGAGAGTGCAACGTTTCATTTTAGCATTTTGGCGCTCACGAGGGAGACAAAGTGCTTTGGCTGTTAGCAAGGCTAGGAAAGAGCAGAGCCCCAGTCTTGCTGTTTATCTGCAATGACTGCCAGGGCAAGTGAGGACCAGCAAGACAATTCCTGCCTAGCACCTTCCTTGGAGGAGAGAGAGTGCAACGTTTCATTTTAGCATTTTGGCGCTCACGAGGGAGACAAACTGCTTTGGTTGTTTGCAAGGCTAGGAAAGAGCAGAGCCCCAGTCTTGCTGTTTATCTGCAATGACTGCCAGGGCAAGTGAGGACCAGCAAGACAATTCCTGCCTAGCACCTTCCTTGGAGGAGAGAGAGTGCAACGTTTCATTTTAGCTTTTTGGAGTGCGCGAGTGAGAAAAAGCAGAGTGCCTGTTTGCAAGGCTAGGAAAGAGCAGAGCCCCAGTCTTGCTGTTTATCTGCAATGACTGCCAGGGCAAGTGAGGACCAGCAAGACAATTCCTGCCTAGCACCTTCCTTGGAGGAGAGAGAGTGCAACGTTTCATTTTAGCTTTTTGGGGTGCGAGAGTGAGAAAAAGCAGAGTGCCTGTTTGCAAGGCTAGGAAAGAGCAGAGCCCCAGTCTTGCTGTTTATCTGCAATGACTGCCAGGGCAAGTGAGGACCACCAAGACAATTCCTGCCTAGCACCTTCCTTGGAGAAGAGAGAGTGCAATGTTTCATTTTAGCTTTTTGGAGTGCGAGAGTGAGAAAAAGCAGAGTGCCTGTTTGCAAGGCGAGGAAAGAGCAGAGCCCCAGTCTTGCTGTTTATCTGCAATGACTGCCAGGGCAAGTGAGGACCAGCAAGACAATTCCTGCCTAGCACCTTCCTTGGAGGAGAGAGAGTGCAACGTTTCATTTTAGCATTTTGGCGCTCACGAGGGAGACAAACTGCTTTGGCTGTTTGCAAGGCTAGGAAAGAGCAGAGCCCCAGTCTTGCTGTTTATCTGCAATGACTGCCAGGGCAAGTGAGGACGAGCAAGACAATTCCTACCTAGCACCTTCCCTGGAGGAGAGAGAGTGCAACGTTTCATTTTAGCATTTTGGCGCTCACGAGGGAGACAAACTGCTTTGGTTGTTTGCAAGGCTAGGAAAGAGCAGAGCCCCAGTCTTGCTGTTTATCTGCAATGACTGCCAGGGCAAGTGAGGACCAGCAAGACAATTACTGCCTAGCACCTTCCTTGGAGGAGAGAGAGTGCAATGTTTCATTTTAGCTTTTTGGAGTGCGAGAGTGAGAAAAAGCAGAGTGCCTGTTTGGAAGGCTAGGAAAGGGCAGAGCCCCAGTCTTGCTGTTTATCTGCAATGACTGCCAGGGCAAGTGAGGACCAGCAAGACAATTCCTGCCTAGCACCTTCCTTGTAGGAGAGAGAGTGCAATGTTTCATTTTAGCTTTTTGGAGTGCTAGAGTGAGAAAAAGCAGAGTGCCTGTTTGGAAGGCTAGGAAAGAGCAGAGCCCCAGTCTTGCTGTTTATCTGCAATGACTGCCAGGGCAAGTGAGGACCAGCAAGACAATTCCTGCCTAGCACCTTCCTTGGAGGAGAGAGAGTGCAACGTTTCATTTTAGCATTTTGGCGCTCACGAGGGAGACAAACTTCTTTGGTTGTTTGCAAGGCTAGGAAAGAGCAGACCCCCAGTCTTGCCGTTTATCTGCAATGACTGCCAGGGCAAGTGAGGACCAGCAAGACAATTCCTGCCTAGCACCTTCCTTGGAGGAGCGAGAGGGCAATGTTTCATTTTAGCTTTTTGGAGTGCGAGAGTGAGAAAAAGCAGAGTGCCTGTTTGCAAGGGTAGGAAAGAGCAGAGCCCCAGTCTTGCTGTTTATCTGCAATGACTGCCAGGGCAAGTCAGGACCAGCAAGACAATTCCTGCCTAGCACCTTCCTTGGAGAAGAGAGAGTGCAATGTTTCATTTTAGCTTTTTGGAGTGCGAGAGTGAGAAAAAGCAGAGTGCCTGTTTGCAAGGCTAGGAAAGAGCAGAGCCCCAGTCTTGCTGTTTATCTGCAATGACTGCCAGGGCAAGTGAGGACCAGCAAGACAATTCCTGCCTAGCACCTTCCTTGTAGGAGAGAGAGTGCAATGTTTCATTTTAGCTTTTTGGAGTGCGAGAGTGAGAAAAAACAGAGTGCCTGTTTGGAAGGCTAGGAAAGAGCAGAGCCCCAGTCTTGCTGTTTATCTGCAATGACTGCCAGGGCAAGTGAGGACCAGCAAGACAATTCCTGCCTAGCACCTTCCTTGGAGGAGAGAGAGTGCAACGTTTCATTTTAGCATTTTGGCGCTCACGAGGGAGACAAACTGCTTTGGCTGTTTGCAAGGCTAGGAAAGAGCAGAGCCCCAGTCTTGCTGTTTATCTGCAATGACTGCCAGGGCAAGTGAGGACCAGCAAGACCATTCCTGCCTAGCACCTTCCTTGGAGGAGAGAGAGTGCAACGTTTCATTTTGCTTTTTGGAGTGCGAGAGTGAGAAAAAGCAGAGTTCCTGTTTGCAAGGCTAGGAAAGAGCAGACCCCCAGTCTTGCCGTTTATCTGCAATGACTGCCAGGGCAAGTGAGGACCAGCAAGACAATTCCTGCCTAGCACCTTCCTTGGAGGAGCGAGAGTGCAATGTTTCATTTTAGCTTTTTGGAGTGCGAGAGTGAGAAAAAGCAGAGTGCCTGTTTGCAAGGCTAGGAAAGAGCAGAGCCCCAGTCTTGCTGTTTATCTGCAATGACTGCCAGGGCAAGTGAGGACCAGCAAGACAATTCCTGCCTAGCACCTTCCTTGGAGGAGAGAGAGTGCAACGTTTCATTTTAGCTTTTTGGAGTGCGAGAGTGAGAAAAAGCAGAGTGCCTGTATGGAAGGCTAGGAAAGAGCAGAGCCCCAGTCTTGCTGTTTATCTGCAATGACTGCCAGGGCAAGTGAGGACCAGCAGGACAATTCCTGCCTAGCACCTTCCTTGGAGGAGAGAGAGTGCAACGTTTCATTTTAGCATTTTGGCGCTCACGAGGGAGACAAACTGCTTTGGTTGTTTGCAAGGCTAGGAAAGAGCAGAGCCCCAGTCTTGCTGTTTATCTGCAATGACTGCCAGGGCAAGTGAGGACGAGCAAGACAATTCCTGCCTAGCACCTTCCTTGGAGGAGAGAGAGTGCAACGTTTCATTTTAGCATTTTGGCGCTCACGAGGGAGACAAACTGCTTTGGCTGTTTGCAAGGCTAGGAAAGAGCAGAGCCCCAGTCTTGCTGTTTATCTGCAATGACTGCCAGGGCAAGTGAGGACCAGCAAGACAATTCCTGCCTAGCACCTTCCTTGGAGGAGAGAGAGTGCAATGTTTCATTTTAGCTCTTTGGAGTGCGAGAGTGAGAAAAAGCAGAGTGCCTGTTTGGAAGGCTAGGAAAGGGCAGAGCCCCAGTCTTGCTGTTTATCTGCAATGACTGCCAGGGCAAGTGAGGACCAGCAAGACAATTCCTGCCTAGCACCTTCCTTGGAGGAGAGAGAGTGCAACGTTTCATTTTAGCATTTTGGCGCTCGCGAGGGAGACAAACTGCTTTGGCTCTTTGCAAGGCTAGGAAAGAGCAGAGCCCCAGTCTTGCTGTTTATCTGCAATGACTGCCAGGGCAAGTGAGGACCAGCAAGACAATTCCTGCCTAGCACCTTCCTTGGAGGAGAAAGAGTGCAACGTTTCATTTTAGCTTTTTGGAGTGCGAGAGTGAGAAAAAACAGAGTGCCTGTTTGCAAGGCTAGGAAAGAGCAGAGCCCCAGTCTTTCTGTTTATCTGCAATGACTGCCAGGGCAAGTGAGGACCAGCAAGACAATTCCTGCCTAGCACCTTCCTTGGAGGAGAGAGAGTGCAACGTTTCATTTTAGCATTTTGGCGCTCACGAGGGAGACAAACTGCTTTGGCTGTTAGCAAGGCTAGGAAAGAGCAGAGCCCCAGTCTTGCTGTTTATCTGCAATGACTGCCAGGGCAAGTGAGGACCAGCAAGACAATTCCTGCCTAGCACCTTCCTTGGAGGAGAGAGAGTGCAACGTTTCATTTTAGCTTTTTGGAGTGCGAGAGTGAGAAAAAGCAGAGTGCCTGTTTGCAAGGCTAGGAAAGAGCAGAGCCCCAGTCTTGCTGTTTATCTGCAATGACTGCCAGGGCAAGTGAGGACCACCAAGAAAATTCCTGCCTAGCACCTTCCTTGGAGAAGAGAGAGTGCAATGTTTCATTTTAGCTTTTTGGAGTGCGAGAGTGAGAAAAAGCAGAGTGCCTGTTTGCAAGGCGAGGAAAGAGCAGAGCCCCAGTCTTGCTGTTTATCTGCAATGACTGCCAGGGCAAGTGAGGACCAGCAAGACAATTCCTGCCTAGCACCTTCCTTGGAGGAGAGAGAGTGCAACGTTTCATTTTAGCATTTTGGCGCTCACGAGGGAGACAAACTGCTTTGGCTGTTTGCAAGGCTAGGAAAGAGCAGAGCCCCAGTCTTGCTGTTTATCTGCAATGACTGCCAGGGCAAGTGAGGACCAGCAAGACAATTCCTGCCTAGCACCTTCCTTGGAGGAGAAAGAGTGCAACTTTTCATTTTAGCTTTTTGGAGTGCGAGAGTGAGAAAAAACAGAGTGCCTGTTTGCAAGGCTAGGAAAGAGCAGAGCCCCAGTCTTGCTGTTTATCTGCAATGACTGCCAGGGCAAGTGAGGACCAGCAAGACAATTCCTGCCTAGCACCTTCCTTGGAGGAGAGAGAGTGCAACGTTTCATTTTAGCATTTTGGCGCTCACGAGGGAGACAAACTGCTTTGGTTGTTTGCAAGGCTAGGAAAGAGCAGAGCCCCAGTCTTGCTGTTTATCTGCAATGACTGCCAGGGCAAGTGAGGACCAGCAAGACAATTCCTGCCTAGCACCTTCCTTGGAAGAGTGAGAGTGCAATGTTTCATTTTAGCTTTTTGGAGTGCGCGAGTGAGAAAAAGCAGAGTGCCTGTTTGCAAGGCTAGGAAAGAGCAGAGCCCCAGTCTTGCTGTTTATCTGCAATGACTGCCAGGGCAAGTGAGGACCAGCAAGACAATTCCTGCCTAGCACCTTCCTTGGAGGAGAGAGAGTGCAACGTTTCATTTTAGCATTTTGGCGCTCACGAGGGAGACACACTTCTTTGGCTCTTTGCAAGGCTAGGAAAGAGCAGAGCCCCAGTCTTCCTGTTTATCTGCAATGACTGCCAGGGCAAGTGAGGACCAGCAAGACCATTCCTGCCTAGCACCTTCCTTGGAGGAGAGAGAGTGCAACGTTTCATTTTGCTTTTTGGAGTGCGAGAGTGAGAAAAAGCAGAGTTCCTGTTTGCAAGGCTAGGAAAGAGCAGACCCCCAGTCTTGCTGTTTATCTGCAATGACTGCCAGGGCAAGTGAGGACCAGCAAGACAATTCCTGCCTAGCACCTTCCTTGGAGGAGAGAGAGTGCAACGTTTCATTTTAGCATTTTGGCGCTCACGAGGGAGACAAACTGCTTTGGCTGTTTGCAAGGCTAGGAAAGAGCAGAGCCCCAGTCTTGCTGTTTATCTGCAATGACTGCCAGGGCAAGTGAGGACCAGCAAGACCATTCCTGCCTAGCACCTTCCTTGGAGGAGAGAGAGTGCAACGTTTCATTTTGCTTTTTGGAGAGCGAGAGTGAGAAAAAGCAGAGTTCCTGTTTGCAAGGCTAGGAAAGAGCAGACCCCCAGTCTTGCCGTTTATCTGCAATGACTGCCAGGGCAAGTGAGGACCAGCAAGACAATTCCTGCCTAGCACCTTCCTTGGAGGAGAGAGAGTGCAACGTTTCATTTTAGCATTTTGGCGCTCACGAGGGAGACAAACTGCTTTGGCTGTTTGCAAGGCTAGGAAAGAGCAGAGCCCCAGTCTTGCTGTTTATCTGCAATGACTGCCAGGGCAAGTGAGGACCAGCAAGACAATTCCTGCCTAGCACCTTCCTTGGAGGAGAGAGAGTGCAACGTTTCATTTTAGCATTTTGGCGCTCACGAGGGAGACAAACTGCTTTGGTTGTTTGCAAGGCTAGGAAAGAGCAGAGCCCCAGTCTTGCTGTTTATCTGCAATGACTGCCAGGGCAAGTGAGGACCAGCAAGACCATTCCTGCCTAGCACCTTCCTTGGAGGAGAGAGAGTGCAACGTTTCATTTTGCTTTTTGGAGTGCGAGAGTGAGAAAAAGCAGAGTTCCTGTTTGCAAGGCTAGGAAAGAGCAGAGCCCCAGTCTTGCTGTTTATCTGCAATGACTGCCAGGGCAAGTGAGGACCAGCAAGACAATTCCTGCCTAGCACCTTCCTTGGAGGAGAGAGAGTGCAACGTTTCATTTTAGCTTTTTGGAGTGCGCGAGTGAGAAAAAGCAGAGTGCCTGTTTGCAAGGCTAGGAAAGAGCAGAGCCCCAGTCTTGCTGTTTATCTGCAATGACTGCCAGGGCAAGTGAGGACCAGCAAGACAATTCCTGCCTAGCACCTTCCTTGGAGGAGAGAGAGTGCAACGTTTCATTTTGCTTTTTGGAGTGCGAGAGTGAGAAAAAGCAGAGTGCCTGTTTGCAAGGCTAGGAAAGAGCAGACCCCCAGTCTTGCCGTTTATCTGCAATGACTGCCAGGGCAAGTGAGGACCAGCAAGACAATTCCTGCCTAGCACCTTCCTTGGAGGAGCGAGAGTGCAATGTTTCATTTTAGCTTTTTGGAGTGCGAGAGTGAGAAAAAGCAGAGTGCCTGTTTGCAAGGCTAGGAAAGAGCAGAGCCCCAGTCTTGCTGTTTATCTGCAATGACTGCCAGGGCAAGTGAGGACCAGCAAGACAATTCCTGCCTAGCACCTTCCTTGGAGAAGAGAGAGTGCAATGTTTCATTTTAGCTTTTTGGAGTGCGAGAGTGAGAAAAAGCAGAGTGCCTGTTTGCAAGGCTAGGAAAGAGCAGAGCCCTAGTCTTGCTGTTTATCTGCAATGACTGCCAGGGCAAGTGAGGACCAGCAAGACAATTCCTGCCTAGCACCTTCCTTGTAGGAGAGAGAGTGCAATGTTTCATTTTAGCTTTTTGGAGTGCGAGAGTGAGAAAAAGCAGAGTGCCTGTTTGGCAGGCTAGGAAAGAGCAGAGCCCCAGTCTTGCTGTTTATCTGCAATGACTGCCAGGGCAAGTGAGGACCAGCAAGACAATTCCTGCCTAGCACCTTCCTTGGAGGAGAGAGAGTGCAACGTTTCATTTTAGCATTTTGGCGCTCACGAGGGAGACAAACTGCTTTGGCTGTTTGCAAGGCTAGGAAAGAGCAGAGCCCCAGTCTTGCTGTTTATCTGCAATGACTGCCAGGGCAAGTGAGGACCAGCAAGACCATTCCTGCCTAGCACCTTCCTTGGAGGAGAGAGAGTGCAACGTTTCATTTTGCTTTTTGGAGAGCGAGAGTGAGAAAAAGCAGAGTTCCTGTTTGCAAGGCTAGGAAAGAGCAGACCCCCAGTCTTGCCGTTTATCTGCAATGACTGCCAGGGCAAGTGAGGACCAGCAAGACAATTCCTGCCTAGCACCTTCCTTGGAGGAGAGAGAGTGCAACGTTTCATTTTAGCATTTTGGCGCTCACGAGGGAGACAAACTGCTTTGGCTGTTTGCAAGGCTAGGAAAGAGCAGAGCCCCAGTCTTGCTGTTTATCTGCAATGACTGCCAGGGCAAGTGAGGACCAGCAAGACAATTCCTGCCTAGCACCTTCCTTGGAGGAGAGAGAGTGCAACGTTTCATTTTAGCATTTTGGCGCTCACGAGGGAGACAAACTGCTTTGGTTGTTTGCAAGGCTAGGAAAGAGCAGAGCCCCAGTCTTGCTGTTTATCTGCAATGACTGCCAGGGCAAGTGAGGACCAGCAAGACCATTCCTGCCTAGCACCTTCCTTGGAGGAGAGAGAGTGCAACGTTTCATTTTGCTTTTTGGAGTGCGAGAGTGAGAAAAAGCAGAGTTCCTGTTTGCAAGGCTAGGAAAGAGCAGACCCCCAGTCTTGCTGTTTATCTGCAATGACTGCCAGGGCAAGTGAGGACCAGCAAGACAATTCCTGCCTAGCACCTTCCTTGGAGGAGCGAGAGTGCAATGTTTCATTTTAGCTTTTTGGAGTGCGAGAGTGAGAAAAAGCAGAGTGCCTGTTTGCAAGGCTAGGAAAGAGCAGAGCCCCAGTCTTGCTGTTTATCTGCAATGACTGCCAGGGCAAGTGAGGACCAGCAAGACAATTCCTGCCTAGCACCTTCCTTGGAGGAGAGAGAGTGCAACGTTTCATTTTAGCATTTTGGCGCTCACGAGGGAGACAAACTGCTTTGGTTGTTTGCAAGGCTAGGAAAGAGCAGAGCCCCAGTCTTGCTGTTTATCTGCAATGACTGCCAGGGCAAGTGAGGACCAGCAAGACAATTCCTGCCTAGCACCTTCCTTGGAGGAGAGAGAGTGCAACGTTTCATTTTAGCATTTTGGCGCTCACGAGGGAGACAACCTGCTTTGGTTGTTTGCAAGGCTAGGAAAGAGCAGAGACCCAGTCTTGCTGTTTATCTGCAATGACTGCCAGGGCAAGTGAGGACCAGCAAGACAATTCCTGCCTAGCACCTTCCTTGGAGGAGAGAGAGTGCAACGTTTCATTTTAGCATTTTGGCGCTCACGAGGGAGACAAACTGCTTTGGCTGTTAGCAAGGCTAGGAAAGAGCAGAGCCCCAGTCTTGCTGTTTATCTGCAATGACTGCCAGGGCAAGTGAGGACCAGCAAGACAATTCCTGCCTAGCACCTTCCTTGGAGGAGAGAGAGTGCAACGTTTCATTTTAGCTTTTTGGAGTGCGAGAGTGAGAAAAAGCAGAGTGCCTGTTTGCAAGGCTAGGAAAGAGCAGAGCCCCAGTCTTGCTGTTTATCTGCAATGACTGCCAGGGCAAGTGAGGACCACCAAGAAAATTCCTGCCTAGCACCTTCCTTGGAGAAGAGAGAGTGCAATGTTTCATTTTAGCTTTTTGGAGTGCGAGAGTGAGAAAAAGCAGAGTGCCTGTTTGCAAGGCGAGGAAAGAGCAGAGCCCCAGTCTTGCTGTTTATCTGCAATGACTGCCAGGGCAAGTGAGGACCAGCAAGACAATTCCTGCCTAGCACCTTCCTTGGAGGAGAGAGAGTGCAACGTATCATTTTAGCATTTTGGCGCTCACGAGGGAGACAAACTGCTTTGGCTGTTTGCAAGGCTAGGAAAGAGCAGAGCCCCAGTCTTGCTGTTTATCTGCAATGAGTGCCAGGGCAAGTGAGGACCAGCAAGACAATTCCTGCCTAGCACCTTCCTTGGAGGAGAAAGAGTGCAACTTTTCATTTTAGCTTTTTGGAGTGCGAGAGTGAGAAAAAACAGAGTGCCTGTTTGCAAGGCTAGGAAAGAGCAGAGCCCCAGTCTTGCTGTTTATCTGCAATGACTGCCAGGGCAAGTGAGGACCAGCAAGACAATTCCTGCCTAGCACCTTCCTTGGAGGAGAGAGAGTGCAACGTTTCATTTTAGCATTTTGGCGCTCACGAGGGAGACAAACTGCTTTGGCTGTTTGCAAGGCTAGGAAAGAGCAGAGCCCCAGTCTTGCTGTTTATCTGCAATGACTGCCAGGGCAAGTGAGGACCAGCAAGACAATTCCTGCCTAGCACCTTCCTTGGAGGAGCGAGAGTGCAATGTTTCATTTTAGCTTTTTGGAGTGCGAGAGTGAGAAAAAGCAGAGTGCCTGTTTGCAAGGCTAGGAAAGAGCAGAGCCCCAGTCTTGCTGTTTATCTGCAATGACTGCCAGGGCAAGTGAGGACCAGCAAGACAATTCCTGCCTAGCACCTTCCTTGGAGGAGAGAGAGTGCAACGTTTCATTTTAGCATTTTGGCGCTCACGAGGGAGACAAACTGCTTTGGTTGTTTGCAAGGCTAGGAAAGAGCAGAGCCCCAGTCTTGCTGTTTATCTGCAATGACTGCCAGGGCAAGTGAGGACCAGCAAGACAATTCCTGCCTAGCACCTTCCTTGGAGGAGAGAGAGTGCAACGTTTCATTTTAGCATTTTGGCGCTCACGAGGGAGACAACCTGCTTTGGTTGTTTGCAAGGCTAGGAAAGAGCAGAGACCCAGTCTTGCTGTTTATCTGCAATGACTGCCAGGGCAAGTGAGGACCAGCAAGACAATTCCTGCCTAGCACCTTCCTTGGAGGAGAGAGAGTGCAACGTTTCATTTTAGCATTTTGGCGCTCACGAGGGAGACAAACTGCTTTGGCTGTTAGCAAGGCTAGGAAAGAGCAGAGCCCCAGTCTTGCTGTTTATCTGCAATGACTGCCAGGGCAAGTGAGGACCAGCAAGACAATTCCTGCCTAGCACCTTCCTTGGAGGAGAGAGAGTGCAACGTTTCATTTTAGCTTTTTGGAGTGCGAGAGTGAGAAAAAGCAGAGTGCCTGTTTGCAAGGCTAGGAAAGAGCAGAGCCCCAGTCTTGCTGTTTATCTGCAATGACTGCCAGGGCAAGTGAGGACCACCAAGAAAATTCCTGCCTAGCACCTTCCTTGGAGAAGAGAGAGTGCAATGTTTCATTTTAGCTTTTTGGAGTGCGAGAGTGAGAAAAAGCAGAGTGCCTGTTTGCAAGGCGAGGAAAGAGCAGAGCCCCAGTCTTGCTGTTTATCTGCAATGACTGCCAGGGCAAGTGAGGACCAGCAAGACAATTCCTGCCTAGCACCTTCCTTGGAGGAGAGAGAGTGCAACGTATCATTTTAGCATTTTGGCGCTCACGAGGGAGACAAACTGCTTTGGCTGTTTGCAAGGCTAGGAAAGAGCAGAGCCCCAGTCTTGCTGTTTATCTGCAATGAGTGCCAGGGCAAGTGAGGACCAGCAAGACAATTCCTGCCTAGCACCTTCCTTGGAGGAGAAAGAGTGCAACTTTTCATTTTAGCTTTTTGGAGTGCGAGAGTGAGAAAAAACAGAGTGCCTGTTTGCAAGGCTAGGAAAGAGCAGAGCCCCAGTCTTGCTGTTTATCTGCAATGACTGCCAGGGCAAGTGAGGACCAGCAAGACAATTCCTGCCTAGCACCTTCCTTGGAGGAGAGAGAGTGCAACGTTTCATTTTAGCATTTTGGCGCTCACGAGGGAGACAAACTGCTTTGGCTGTTTGCAAGGCTAGGAAAGAGCAGAGCCCCAGTCTTGCTGTTTATCTGCAATGACTGCCAGGGCAAGTGAGGACCAGCAAGACAATTCCTGCCTAGCACCTTCCTTGGAGGAGAGAGAGTGCAACGTTTCATTTTAGCATTTTGGCGCTCACGAGGGAGACAAACTGCTTTGGTTGTTTGCAAGGCTAGGAAAGAGCAGAGCCCCAGTCTTGCTGTTTATCTGCAATGACTGCCAGGGCAAGTGAGGACCAGCAAGACCATTCCTGCCTAGCACCTTCCTTGGAGGAGAGAGAGTGCAACGTTTCATTTTGCTTTTTGGAGTGCGAGAGTGAGAAAAAGCAGAGTTCCTGTTTGCAAGGCTAGGAAAGAGCAGACCCCCAGTCTTGCTGTTTATCTGCAATGACTGCCAGGGCAAGTGAGGACCAGCAAGACAATTCCTGCCTAGCACCTTCCTTGGAGGAGCGAGAGTGCAATGTTTCATTTTAGCTTTTTGGAGTGCGAGAGTGAGAAAAAACAGAGTGCCTGTTTGCAAGGCTAGGAAAGAGCAGAGCCCCAGTCTTGCTGTTTATCTGCAATGACTGCCAGGGCAAGTGAGGACCAGCAAGACAATTCCTGCCTAGCACCTTCCTTGGAGGAGAGAGAGTGCAACGTTTCATTTTAGCATTTTGGCGCTCACGAGGGAGACAAACCGCTTTGGCTGTTTGCAAGGCTAGGAAAGAGCAGAGCCCCAGTCTTGCTGTTTATCTGCAATGACTGCCAGGGCAAGTGAGGACCAGCAAGACAATTCCTGCCTAGCACCTTCCTTGGAGGAGAGAGAGTGCAACGTTTCATTTTAGCATTTTGGCGCTCACGAGGGAGACAAACTGCTTTGGTTGTTTGCAAGGCTAGGAAAGAGCAGAGCCCCAGTCTTGCTGTTTATCTGCAATGACTGCCAGGGCAAGTGAGGACCAGCAAGACCATTCCTGCCTAGCACCTTCCTTGGAGGAGAGAGAGTGCAACGTTTCATTTTGCTTTTTGGAGTGCGAGAGTGAGAAAAAGCAGAGTTCCTGTTTGCAAGGCTAGGAAAGAGCAGACCCCCAGTCTTGCTGTTTATCTGCAATGACTGCCAGGGCAAGTGAGGACCAGCAAGACAATTCCTGCCTAGCACCTTCCTTGGAGGACCGAGAGTGCAATGTTTCATTTTAGCTTTTTGGAGTGCGAGAGTGAGAAAAAGCAGAGTGCCTGTTTGCAAGGCTAGGAAAGAGCAGAGCCCCAGTCTTGCTGTTTATCTGCAATGACTGCCAGGGCAAGTGAGGACCAGCAAGACAATTCCTGCCTAGCACCTTCCTTGGAGGAGAGAGAGTGCAACGTTTCATTTTAGCATTTTGGCGCTCACGAGGGAGACAAACTGCTTTGGTTGTTTGCAAGGCTAGGAAAGAGCAGAGCCCCAGTCTTGCTGTTTATCTGCAATGACTGCCAGGGCAAGTGAGGACCAGCAAGACAATTCCTGCCTAGCACCTTCCTTGGAGGAGAGAGAGTGCAACGTTTCATTTTAGCATTTTGGCGCTCACGAGGGAGACAAACTGCTTTGGTTGTTTGCAAGGCTAGGAAAGAGCAGAGCCCCAGTCTTGCTGTTTATCTGCAATGACTGCCAGGGCAAGTGAGGACCAGCAAGACAATTCCTGCCTAGCACCTTCCTTGGAGGAGAGAGAGTGCAACGTTTCATTTTAGCTTTTTGGAGTGCGAGAGTGAGAAAAAGCAGAGTGCCTGTTTGCAAGGCTAGGAAAGAGCAGAGCCCCAGTCTTGCTGTTTATCTGCAATGACTGCCAGGGCAAGTGAGGACCAGCAAGACAATTCCTGCCTAGCACCTTCCTTGGAGGAGAGAGAGTGCAACGTTTCATTTTAGCATTTTGGCGCTCACGAGGGAGACAAACTGCTTTGGCTGTTAGCAAGGCTAGGAAAGAGCAGAGCCCCAGTCTTGCTGTTTATCTGCAATGACTGCCAGGGCAAGTGAGGACCAGCAAGACAATTCCTGCCTAGCACCTTCCTTGGAGGAGAGAGAGTGCAACGTTTCATTTTAGCTTTTTTGAGTGCGAGAGTGAGAAAAAGCAGAGTGCCTGTTTGCAAGGCGAGGAAAGAGCAGAGCCCCAGTCTTGCTGTTTATCTGCAATGACTGCCAGGGCAAGTGAGGACCAGCAAGACAATTCCTGCCTAGCACCTTCCTTGGAGGAGAGAGAGTGCAACGTTTCATTTTAGCATTTTGGCGCTCACGAGGGAGACAAACTGCTTTGGCTGTTAGCAAGGCTAGGAAAGAGCAGAGCCCCAGTCTTGCTGTTTATCTGCAATGACTGCCAGGGCAAGTGAGGACCAGCAAGACAATTCCTGCCTAGCACCTTCCTTGGAGGAGAGAGAGTGCAACGTTTCATTTTAGCTTTTTGGAGTGCGAGAGTGAGAAAAAGCAGAGTGCCTGTTTGCAAGGCTAGGAAAGAGCAGAGCCCCAGTCTTGCTGTTTATCTGCAATGACTGCCAGGGCAAGTGAGGACCACCAAGAAAATTCCTGCCTAGCACCTTCCTTGGAGAAGAGAGAGTGCAATGTTTCATTTTAGCTTTTTGGAGTGCGAGAGTGAGAAAAAGCAGAGTGCCTGTTTGCAAGGCGAGGAAAGAGCAGAGCCCCAGTCTTGCTGTTTATCTGCAATGACTGCCAGGGCAAGTGAGGACCAGCAAGACAATTCCTGCCTAGCACCTTCCTTGGAGGAGAGAGAGTGCAACGTATCATTTTAGCATTTTGGCGCTCACGAGGGAGACAAACTGCTTTGGCTGTTTGCAAGGCTAGGAAAGAGCAGAGCCCCAGTCTTGCTGTTTATCTGCAATGAGTGCCAGGGCAAGTGAGGACCAGCAAGACAATTCCTGCCTAGCACCTTCCTTGGAGGAGAAAGAGTGCAACTTTTCATTTTAGCTTTTTGGAGTGCGAGAGTGAGAAAAAACAGAGTGCCTGTTTGCAAGGCTAGGAAAGAGCAGAGCCCCAGTCTTGCTGTTTATCTGCAATGACTGCCAGGGCAAGTGAGGACCAGCAAGACAATTCCTGCCTAGCACCTTCCTTGGAGGAGAGAGAGTGCAACGTTTCATTTTAGCATTTTGGCGCTCACGAGGGAGACAAACTGCTTTGGCTGTTTGCAAGGCTAGGAAAGAGCAGAGCCCCAGTCTTGCTGTTTATCTGCAATGACTGCCAGGGCAAGTGAGGACCAGCAAGACAATTCCTGCCTAGCACCTTCCTTGGAGGAGCGAGAGTGCAATGTTTCATTTTAGCTTTTTGGAGTGCGAGAGTGAGAAAAAGCAGAGTGCCTGTTTGCAAGGCTAGGAAAGAGCAGAGCCCCAGTCTTGCTGTTTATCTGCAATGACTGCCAGGGCAAGTGAGGACCAGCAAGACAATTCCTGCCTAGCACCTTCCTTGGAGGAGAGAGAGTGCAACGTTTCATTTTAGCATTTTGGCGCTCACGAGGGAGACAAACTGCTTTGGTTGTTTGCAAGGCTAGGAAAGAGCAGAGCCCCAGTCTTGCTGTTTATCTGCAATGACTGCCAGGGCAAGTGAGGACCAGCAAGACAATTCCTGCCTAGCACCTTCCTTGGAGGAGAGAGAGTGCAACGTTTCATTTTAGCATTTTGGCGCTCACGAGGGAGACAACCTGCTTTGGTTGTTTGCAAGGCTAGGAAAGAGCAGAGACCCAGTCTTGCTGTTTATCTGCAATGACTGCCAGGGCAAGTGAGGACCAGCAAGACAATTCCTGCCTAGCACCTTCCTTGGAGGAGAGAGAGTGCAACGTTTCATTTTAGCATTTTGGCGCTCACGAGGGAGACAAACTGCTTTGGCTGTTAGCAAGGCTAGGAAAGAGCAGAGCCCCAGTCTTGCTGTTTATCTGCAATGACTGCCAGGGCAAGTGAGGACCAGCAAGACAATTCCTGCCTAGCACCTTCCTTGGAGGAGAGAGAGTGCAACGTTTCATTTTAGCTTTTTGGAGTGCGAGAGTGAGAAAAAGCAGAGTGCCTGTTTGCAAGGCTAGGAAAGAGCAGAGCCCCAGTCTTGCTGTTTATCTGCAATGACTGCCAGGGCAAGTGAGGACCACCAAGAAAATTCCTGCCTAGCACCTTCCTTGGAGAAGAGAGAGTGCAATGTTTCATTTTAGCTTTTTGGAGTGCGAGAGTGAGAAAAAGCAGAGTGCCTGTTTGCAAGGCGAGGAAAGAGCAGAGCCCCAGTCTTGCTGTTTATCTGCAATGACTGCCAGGGCAAGTGAGGACCAGCAAGACAATTCCTGCCTAGCACCTTCCTTGGAGGAGAGAGAGTGCAACGTATCATTTTAGCATTTTGGCGCTCACGAGGGAGACAAACTGCTTTGGCTGTTTGCAAGGCTAGGAAAGAGCAGAGCCCCAGTCTTGCTGTTTATCTGCAATGAGTGCCAGGGCAAGTGAGGACCAGCAAGACAATTCCTGCCTAGCACCTTCCTTGGAGGAGAAAGAGTGCAACTTTTCATTTTAGCTTTTTGGAGTGCGAGAGTGAGAAAAAACAGAGTGCCTGTTTGCAAGGCTAGGAAAGAGCAGAGCCCCAGTCTTGCTGTTTATCTGCAATGACTGCCAGGGCAAGTGAGGACCAGCAAGACAATTCCTGCCTAGCACCTTCCTTGGAGGAGAGAGAGTGCAACGTTTCATTTTAGCATTTTGGCGCTCACGAGGGAGACAAACTGCTTTGGCTGTTTGCAAGGCTAGGAAAGAGCAGAGCCCCAGTCTTGCTGTTTATCTGCAATGACTGCCAGGGCAAGTGAGGACCAGCAAGACAATTCCTGCCTAGCACCTTCCTTGGAGGAGAGAGAGTGCAACGTTTCATTTTAGCATTTTGGCGCTCACGAGGGAGACAAACTGCTTTGGTTGTTTGCAAGGCTAGGAAAGAGCAGAGCCCCAGTCTTGCTGTTTATCTGCAATGACTGCCAGGGCAAGTGAGGACCAGCAAGACCATTCCTGCCTAGCACCTTCCTTGGAGGAGAGAGAGTGCAACGTTTCATTTTGCTTTTTGGAGTGCGAGAGTGAGAAAAAGCAGAGTTCCTGTTTGCAAGGCTAGGAAAGAGCAGACCCCCAGTCTTGCTGTTTATCTGCAATGACTGCCAGGGCAAGTGAGGACCAGCAAGACAATTCCTGCCTAGCACCTTCCTTGGAGGAGCGAGAGTGCAATGTTTCATTTTAGCTTTTTGGAGTGCGAGAGTGAGAAAAAACAGAGTGCCTGTTTGCAAGGCTAGGAAAGAGCAGAGCCCCAGTCTTGCTGTTTATCTGCAATGACTGCCAGGGCAAGTGAGGACCAGCAAGACAATTCCTGCCTAGCACCTTCCTTGGAGGAGAGAGAGTGCAACGTTTCATTTTAGCATTTTGGCGCTCACGAGGGAGACAAACCGCTTTGGCTGTTTGCAAGGCTAGGAAAGAGCAGAGCCCCAGTCTTGCTGTTTATCTGCAATGACTGCCAGGGCAAGTGAGGACCAGCAAGACAATTCCTGCCTAGCACCTTCCTTGGAGGAGAGAGAGTGCAACGTTTCATTTTAGCATTTTGGCGCTCACGAGGGAGACAAACTGCTTTGGTTGTTTGCAAGGCTAGGAAAGAGCAGAGCCCCAGTCTTGCTGTTTATCTGCAATGACTGCCAGGGCAAGTGAGGACCAGCAAGACCATTCCTGCCTAGCACCTTCCTTGGAGGAGAGAGAGTGCAACGTTTCATTTTGCTTTTTGGAGTGCGAGAGTGAGAAAAAGCAGAGTTCCTGTTTGCAAGGCTAGGAAAGAGCAGACCCCCAGTCTTGCTGTTTATCTGCAATGACTGCCAGGGCAAGTGAGGACCAGCAAGACAATTCCTGCCTAGCACCTTCCTTGGAGGACCGAGAGTGCAATGTTTCATTTTAGCTTTTTGGAGTGCGAGAGTGAGAAAAAGCAGAGTGCCTGTTTGCAAGGCTAGGAAAGAGCAGAGCCCCAGTCTTGCTGTTTATCTGCAATGACTGCCAGGGCAAGTGAGGACCAGCAAGACAATTCCTGCCTAGCACCTTCCTTGGAGGAGAGAGAGTGCAACGTTTCATTTTAGCATTTTGGCGCTCACGAGGGAGACAAACTGCTTTGGTTGTTTGCAAGGCTAGGAAAGAGCAGAGCCCCAGTCTTGCTGTTTATCTGCAATGACTGCCAGGGCAAGTGAGGACCAGCAAGACAATTCCTGCCTAGCACCTTCCTTGGAGGAGAGAGAGTGCAACGTTTCATTTTAGCATTTTGGCGCTCACGAGGGAGACAAACTGCTTTGGTTGTTTGCAAGGCTAGGAAAGAGCAGAGCCCCAGTCTTGCTGTTTATCTGCAATGACTGCCAGGGCAAGTGAGGACCAGCAAGACAATTCCTGCCTAGCACCTTCCTTGGAGGAGAGAGAGTGCAACGTTTCATTTTAGCTTTTTGGAGTGCGAGAGTGAGAAAAAGCAGAGTGCCTGTTTGCAAGGCTAGGAAAGAGCAGAGCCCCAGTCTTGCTGTTTATCTGCAATGACTGCCAGGGCAAGTGAGGACCAGCAAGACAATTCCTGCCTAGCACCTTCCTTGGAGAAGAGAGAGTGCAATGTTTCATTTTAGCTTTTTGGAGTGCGAGAGTGAGAAAAAGCAGAGTGCCTGTTTGCAAGGCTAGGAAAGAGCAGAGCCCCAGTCTTGCTGTTTATCTGCAATGACTGCCAGGGCAAGTGAGGACCAGCAAGACAATTCCTGCCTAGCACCTTCCTTGGAGGAGAGAGAGTGCAATGTTTCATTTTAGCTTTTTGGAGGCGAGAGTGAGAAAAAGCAGAGTGCCTGTTTGGAAGGCTAGGAAAGAGCAGAGCCCCAGTCTTGCTGTTTATCTGCAATGACTGCCAGGGCAAGTGAGGACCAGCAAGACAATTCCTGCCTAGCACCTTCCTTGGAGGAGAGAGAGTGCAACGTTTCATTTTAGCATTTTGGCGCTCACGAGGGAGACAAACTGCTTTGGCTGTTTGCAAGGCTAGGAAAGAGCAGAGCCCCAGTCTTGCTGTTTATCTGCAATCACTGCCAGGGCAAGTGAGGACCAGCAAGACCATTCCTGCCTAGCACCTTCCTTGGAGGAGAGAGAGTGTAACGTTTCATTTTGCTTTTTGGAGTGCGAGAGTGAGAAAAAGCAGAGTTCCTGTTTGCAAGGCTAGGAAAGAGCAGACCCCCAGTCTTGCCGTTTATCTGCAATGACTGCCAGGGCAAGTGAGGACCAGCAAGACAATTCCTGCCTAGCACCTTCCTTGGAGGAGAGAGAGTGCAACGTTTCATTTTAGCATTTTGGCGCTCACGAGGGAGACAAACTGCTTTGGCTGTTTGCAAGGCTAGGAAAGAGCAGAGCCCCAGTCTTGCTGTTTATCTGCAATGACTGCCAGGGCAAGTGAGGACGAGCAAGACAATTCCTACCTAGCACCTTCCCTGGAGGAGAGAGAGTGCAACGTTTCATTTTAGCATTTTGGCGCTCACGAGGGAGACAAACTGCTTTGGTTGTTTGCAAGGCTAGGAAAGAGCAGAGCCCCAGTCTTGCTGTTTATCTGCAATGACTGCCAGGGCAAGTGAGGACCAGCAAGACAATTACTGCCTAGCACCTTCCTTGGAGGAGAGAGAGTGCAATGTTTCATTTTAGCTTTTTGGAGTGCGAGAGTGAGAAAAAGCAGAGTGCCTGTTTGGAAGGCTAGGAAAGGGCAGAGCCCCAGTCTTGCTGTTTATCTGCAATGACTGCCAGGGCAAGTGAGGACCAGCAAGACAATTCCTGCCTAGCACCTTCCTTGTAGGAGAGAGAGTGCAATGTTTCATTTTAGCTTTTTGGAGTGCTAGAGTGAGAAAAAGCAGAGTGCCTGTTTGGAAGGCTAGGAAAGAGCAGAGCCCCAGTCTTGCTGTTTATCTGCAATGACTGCCAGGGCAAGTGAGGACCAGCAAGACAATTCCTGCCTAGCACCTTCCTTGGAGGAGAGAGAGTGCAACGTTTCATTTTAGCATTTTGGCGCTCACGAGGGAGACAAACTGCTTTGGCTGTTTGCAAGGCTAGGAAAGAGCAGAGCCCCAGTCTTGCTGTTTATCTGCAATGACTGCCAGGGCAAGTGAGGACCAGCAAGACCATTCCTGCCTAGCACCTTCCTTGGATGAGAGAGAGTGCAACGTTTCATTTTGCTTTTTGGAGTGCGAGAGTGAGAAAAAGCAGAGTTCCTGTTTGCAAGGCTAGGAAAGAGCAGAGCCCCAGTCTTGCTGTTTATCTGCAATGACTGCCAGGGCAAGTGAGGACCAGCAAGACAATTCCTGCCTAGCACCTTCCTTGGAGAAGAGAGAGTGCAATGTTTCATTTTAGCTTTTTGGAGTGCGAGAGTGAGAAAAAGCAGAGTGCCTGTTTGCAAGGCTAGGAAAGAGCAGAGCCCCAGTCTTGCTGTTTATCTGCAATGACTGCCAGGGCAAGTGAGGACCAGCAGGACAATTCCTGCCTAGCACCTTCCTTGGAGGAGAGAGAGTGCAACGTTTCATTTTAGCATTTTGGCGCTCACGAGGGAGACAAACTTCTTTGGTTGTTTGCAAGGCTAGGAAAGAGCAGAGCCCCAGTCTTGCTGTTTATCTGCAATGACTGCCAGGGCAAGTGAGGACGAGCAAGACAATTCCTGCCTAGCACCTTCCTTGGAGGAGAGAGAGTGCAACGTTTCATTTCAGCATTTTGGCGCTCACGAGGGAGACAAACTGCTTTGGTTGTTTGCAAGGCTAGGAAAGAGCAGAGACCCAGTCTTGCTGTTTATCTGCAATGACTGCCAGGGCAAGTGAGGACCAGCAAGACAATTCCTGCCTAGCACCTTCCTTGGAGGAGCGAGAGTGCAATGTTTCATTTTAGCTTTTTGGAGTGCGAGAGTGAGAAAAAGCAGAGTGCCTGTTTGCAAGGCTAGGAAAGAGCAGAGCCCCAGTCTTGCTGTTTATCTGCAATGACTGCCAGGGCAAGTGAGGACCAGCAAGACAATTCCTGCCTAGCACCTTCCTTGTAGGAGAGAGAGTGCAATGTTTCATTTTAGCTTTTTGGAGTGCGAGAGTGAGAAAAAGCAGAGTGCCTGTTTGGAAGGCTAGGAAAGAGCAGAGCCCCAGTCTTGCTGTTTATCTGCAATGACTGCCAGGGCAAGTGAGGACCAGCAAGACAATTCCTGCCTAGCACCTTCCTTGGAGGAGAGAGAGTGCAACGTTTCATTTTAGCATTTTGGCGCTCACGAGGGAGACAAACTGCTTTGGCTGTTTGCAAGGCTAGGAAAGAGCAGAGCCCCAGTCTTGCTGTTTATCTGCAATGACTGCCAGGGCAAGTGAGGACCAGCAAGACCATTCCTGCCTAGCACCTTCCTTGGAGGAGAGAGAGTGTAACGTTTCATTTTGCTTTTTGGAGTGCGAGAGTGAGAAAAAGCAGAGTTCCTGTTTGCAAGGCTAGGAAAGAGCAGACCCCCAGTCTTGCCGTTTATCTGCAATGACTGCCAGGGCAAGTGAGGACCAGCAAGACAATTCCTGCCTAGCACCTTCCTTGGAGGAGAGAGAGTGCAACGTTTCATTTTAGCATTTTGGCGCTCACGAGAGAGACAAACTGCTTTGGCTGTTTGCAAGGCTAGGAAAGAGCAGAGCCCCAGTCTTGCTGTTTATCTGCAATGACTGCCAGGGCAAGTGAGGACGAGCAAGACAATTCCTGCCTAGCACCTTCCCTGGAGGAGAGAGAGTGCAACGTTTCATTTTAGCATTTTGGCGCTCACGAGGGAGACAAACTGCTTTGGTTGTTTGCAAGGCTAGGAAAGAGCAGAGCCCCAGTCTTGCTGTTTATCTGCAATGACTGCCAGGGCAAGTGAGGACCAGCAAGACAATTACTGCCTAGCACCTTCCTTGGAGGAGAGAGAGTGCAATGTTTCATTTTAGCTTTTTGGAGTGCGAGAGTGAGAAAAAGCAGAGTGCCTGTTTGGAAGGCTAGGAAAGGGCAGAGCCCCAGTCTTGCTGTTTATCTGCAATGACTGCCAGGGCAAGTGAGGACCAGCAAGACAATTCCTGCCTAGCACCTTCCTTGTAGGAGAGAGAGTGCAATGTTTCATTTTAGCTTTTTGGAGTGCGAGAGTGAGAAAAAGCAGAGTGCCTGTTTGGAAGGATAGGAAAGAGCAGAGCCCCAGTCTTGCTGTTTATCTGCAATGACTGCCAGGGCAAGTGAGGACCAGCAAGACAATTCCTGCCTAGCACCTTCCTTGGAGGAGAGAGAGTGCAACGTTTCATTTTAGCATTTTGGCGCTCACGAGGGAGACAAACTGCTTTGGCTGTTTGCAAGGCTAGGAAAGAGCAGAGCCCCAGTCTTGCTGTTTATCTGCAATGACTGCCAGGGCAAGTGAGGACCAGCAAGACCATTCCTGCCTAGCACCTTCCTTGGAGGAGAGAGAGTGCAACGTTTCATTTTGCTTTTTGGAGTGCGAGAGTGAGAAAAAGCAGAGTTCCTGTTTGCAAGGCTAGGAAAGAGCAGAGCCCCAGTCTTGCTGTTTATCTGCAATGACTGCCAGGGCAAGTGAGGACCAGCAAGACAATTCCTGCCTAGCACCTTCCTTGTAGGAGAGAGAGTGCAATGTTTCATTTTAGCTTTTTGGAGTGCGAGAGTGAGAAAAAGCAGAGTGCCTGTTTGCAAGGCTAGGAAAGAGCAGAGCCCCAGTCTTGCTGTTTATCTGCAATGACTGCCAGGGCAAGTGAGGACCAGCAAGACAATTCCTGCCTAGCACCTTCCTTGGAGAAGAGAGAGTGCAATGTTTCATTTTAGCTTTTTGGAGTGCGAGAGTGAGAAAAAGCAGAGTGCCTGTTTGCAAGGCTAGGAAAGAGCAGAGCCCCAGTCTTGCTGTTTATCTGCAATGACTGCCAGGGCAAGTGAGGACCAGCAGGACAATTCCTGCCTAGCACCTTCCTTGGAGGATAGAGAGTGCAACGTTTCATTTTAGCATTTTGGCGCTCACGAGGGAGACAAACTGCTTTGGCTGTTTGCAAGGCTAGGAAAGAGCAGAGCCCCAGTCTTGCTGTTTATCTGCAATGACTGCCAGGGCAAGTGAGGACCAGCAAGACAATTACTGCCTAGCACCTTCCTTGGAGGAGAGAGAGTGCAATGTTTCATTTTAGCTTTTTGGAGTGCGAGAGTGAGAAAAAGCAGAGTGCCTGTTTGGAAGGCTAGGAAAGGGCAGAGCCCCAGTCTTGCTGTTTATCTGCAATGACTGCCAGGGCAAGTGAGGACCAGCAAGACAATTCCTGCCTAGCACCTTCCTTGTAGGAGAGAGAGTGCAATGTTTCATTTTAGCTTTTTGGACTGCGAGAGTGAGAAAAAGCAGAGTGCCTGTTTGGAAGGCTAGGAAAGGGCAGAGCCCCAGTCTTGCTGTTTATCTGCAATGACTGCCAGGGCAAGTGAGGACCAGCAAGACAATTCCTGCCTAGCACCTTCCTTGGAGGAGAGAGAGTGCAACGTTTCATTTTAGCATTTTGGCGCTCACGAGGGAGACAAACTGCTTTGGCTGTTTGCAAGGCTAGGAAAGAGCAGAGCCCCAGTCTTGCTGTTTATCTGCAATGACTGCCAGGGCAAGTGAGGACCAGCAAGACCATTCCTGCCTAGCACCTTCCTTGGAGGAGAGAGAGTGCAACGTTTCATTTTAGCTTTTTGGAGTGCGAGAGTGAGAAAAAGCAGAGTGCCTGTTTGCAAGGCTAGGAAAGAGCAGAGCCCCAGTCTTGCTGTTTATCTGCAATGACTGCCAGGGCAAGTGAGGACCAGCAAGACAATTCCTGCCTAGCACCTTCCTTGGAGGAGCGAGAGTGCAATGTTTCATTTTAGCTTTTTGGAGTGCGAGAGTGAGAAAAAGCAGAGTGCCTGTTTGCAAGGCTAGGAAAGAGCAGAGCCCCAGTCTTGCTGTTTATCTGCAATGACTGCCAGGGCAAGTGAGGACCAGCAAGACAATTCCTGCCTAGCACCTTCCTTGTAGGAGAGAGAGTGCAATGTTTCATTTTAGCTTTTTGGAGTGCGAGAGTGAGAAAAAGCAGAGTGCCTGTTTGCAAGGCTAGGAAAGAGCAGAGCCCCAGTCTTGCTGTTTATCTGCAATGACTGCCAGGGCAAGTGAGGACCAGCAAGACAATTCCTGCCTAGCACCTTCCTTGGAGAAGAGAGAGTGCAATGTTTCATTTTAGCTTTTTGGAGTGCGAGAGTGAGAAAAAGCAGAGTGCCTGTTTGCAAGGCTAGGAAAGAGCAGAGCCCCAGTCTTGCTGTTTATCTGCAATGACTGCCAGGGCAAGTGAGGACCAGCAGGACAATTCTTGCCTAGCACCTTCCTTGGAGGAGAGAGAGTGCAACGTTTCATTTTAGCATTTTGGCGCTCACGAGGGAGACAAACTTCTTTGGTTGTTTGCAAGGCTAGGAAAGAGCAGAGACCCAGTCTTGCTGTTTATCTGCAATGACTGCCAGGGCAAGTGAGGACCAGCAAGACAATTCCTGCCTAGCACCTTCCTTGTAGGAGAGAGAGTGCAATGTTTCATTTTAGCATTTTGGCGCTCACGAGGGAGACAAACTGCTTTGGTTGTTTGCAAGGCTAGGAAAGAGCAGAGCCCCAGTCTTGCTGTTTATCTGCAATGACTGCCAGGGCAAGTGAGGACCAGCAAGACAATTCCTGCCTAGCACCTTCCTTGGAGGAGAGAGAGTGCAACGTTTCATTTTAGCATTTTGGCGCTCACGAGGGAGACAAACTGCTTTGGTTGTTTGCAAGGCTAGGAAAGAGCAGAGCCCCAGTCTTGCTGTTTATCTGCAATGACTGCCAGGGCAAGTGAGGACCAGCAAGACCATTCCTGCCTAGCACCTTCCTTGGAGGAGAGAGAGTGCAACGTTTCATTTTGCTTTTTGGAGTGCGAGAGTGAGAAAAAGCAGAGTTCCTGTTTGCAAGGCTAGGAAAGAGCAGACCCCCAGTCTTGCTGTTTATCTGCAATGACTGCCAGGGCAAGTGAGGACCAGCAAGACAATTCCTGCCTAGCACCTTCCTTGGAGGAGCGAGAGTGCAATGTTTCATTTTAGCTTTTTGGAGTGCGAGAGTGAGAAAAAACAGAGTGCCTGTTTGCAAGGCTAGGAAAGAGCAGAGCCCCAGTCTTGCTGTTTATCTGCAATGACTGCCAGGGCAAGTGAGGACCAGCAAGACAATTCCTGCCTAGCACCTTCCTTGGAGGAGAGAGAGTGCAACGTTTCATTTTAGAATTTTGGCGCTCACGAGGGAGACAAACCGCTTTGGCTGTTTGCAAGGCTAGGAAAGAGCAGAGCCCCAGTCTTGCTGTTTATCTGCAATGACTGCCAGGGCAAGTGAGGACCAGCAAGACAATTCCTGCCTAGCACCTTCCTTGGAGGAGAGAGAGTGCAACGTTTCATTTTAGCATTTTGGCGCTCACGAGGGAGACAAACTGCTTTGGTTGTTTGCAAGGCTAGGAAAGAGCAGAGCCCCAGTCTTGCTGTTTATCTGCAATGACTGCCAGGGCAAGTGAGGACCAGCAAGACCATTCCTGCCTAGCACCTTCCTTGGAGGAGAGAGAGTGCAACGTTTCATTTTGCTTTTTGGAGTGCGAGAGTGAGAAAAAGCAGAGTTCCTGTTTGCAAGGCTAGGAAAGAGCAGACCCCCAGTCTTGCTGTTTATCTGCAATGACTGCCAGGGCAAGTGAGGACCAGCAAGACAATTCCTGCCTAGCACCTTCCTTGGAGGACCGAGAGTGCAATGTTTCATTTTAGCTTTTTGGAGTGCGAGAGTGAGAAAAAGCAGAGTGCCTGTTTGCAAGGCTAGGAAAGAGCAGAGCCCCAGTCTTGCTGTTTATCTGCAATGACTGCCAGGGCAAGTGAGGACCAGCAAGACAATTCCTGCCTAGCACCTTCCTTGGAGGAGAGAGAGTGCAACGTTTCATTTTAGCATTTTGGCGCTCACGAGGGAGACAAACTGCTTTGGTTGTTTGCAAGGCTAGGAAAGAGCAGAGCCCCAGTCTTGCTGTTTATCTGCAATGACTGCCAGGGCAAGTGAGGACCAGCAAGACAATTCCTGCCTAGCACCTTCCTTGTAGGAGAGAGAGTGCAACGTTTCATTTTAGCATTTTGGCGCTCACGAGGGAGACAAACTGCTTTGGTTGTTTGCAAGGCTAGGAAAGAGCAGAGCCCCAGTCTTGCTGTTTATCTGCAATGACTGCCAGGGCAAGTGAGGACCAGCAAGACAATTCCTGCCTAGCACCTTCCTTGGAGGAGAGAGAGTGCAACGTTTCATTTTAGCTTTTTGGAGTGCGAGAGTGAGAAAAAGCAGAGTGCCTGTTTGCAAGGCTAGGAAAGAGCAGAGCCCCAGTCTTGCTGTTTATCTGCAATGACTGCCAGGGCAAGTGAGGACCAGCAAGACAATTCCTGCCTAGCACCTTCCTTGGAGAAGAGAGAGTGCAATGTTTCATTTTAGCTTTTTGGAGTGCGAGAGTGAGAAAAAGCAGAGTGCCTGTTTGCAAGGCTAGGAAAGAGCAGAGCCCCAGTCTTGCTGTTTATCTGCAATGACTGCCAGGGCAAGTGAGGACCAGCAAGACAATTCCTGCCTAGCACCTTCCTTGGAGGAGAGAGAGTGCAATGTTTCATTTTAGCTTTTTGGAGGCGAGAGTGAGAAAAAGCAGAGTGCCTGTTTGGAAGGCTAGGAAAGAGCAGAGCCCCAGTCTTGCTGTTTATCTGCAATGACTGCCAGGGCAAGTGAGGACCAGCAAGACAATTCCTGCCTAGCACCTTCCTTGGAGGAGAGAGAGTGCAACGTTTCATTTTAGCATTTTGGCGCTCACGAGGGAGACAAACTGCTTTGGCTGTTTGCAAGGCTAGGAAAGAGCAGAGCCCCAGTCTTGCTGTTTATCTGCAATCACTGCCAGGGCAAGTGAGGACCAGCAAGACCATTCCTGCCTAGCACCTTCCTTGGAGGAGAGAGAGTGTAACGTTTCATTTTGCTTTTTGGAGTGCGAGAGTGAGAAAAAGCAGAGTTCCTGTTTGCAAGGCTAGGAAAGAGCAGACCCCCAGTCTTGCCGTTTATCTGCAATGACTGCCAGGGCAAGTGAGGACCAGCAAGACAATTCCTGCCTAGCACCTTCCTTGGAGGAGAGAGAGTGCAACGTTTCATTTTAGCATTTTGGCGCTCACGAGGGAGACAAACTGCTTTGGCTGTTTGCAAGGCTAGGAAAGAGCAGAGCCCCAGTCTTGCTGTTTATCTGCAATGACTGCCAGGGCAAGTGAGGACGAGCAAGACAATTCCTACCTAGCACCTTCCCTGGAGGAGAGAGAGTGCAACGTTTCATTTTAGCATTTTGGCGCTCACGAGGGAGACAAACTGCTTTGGTTGTTTGCAAGGCTAGGAAAGAGCAGAGCCCCAGTCTTGCTGTTTATCTGCAATGACTGCCAGGGCAAGTGAGGACCAGCAAGACAATTACTGCCTAGCACCTTCCTTGGAGGAGAGAGAGTGCAATGTTTCATTTTAGCTTTTTGGAGTGCGAGAGTGAGAAAAAGCAGAGTGCCTGTTTGGAAGGCTAGGAAAGGGCAGAGCCCCAGTCTTGCTGTTTATCTGCAATGACTGCCAGGGCAAGTGAGGACCAGCAAGACAATTCCTGCCTAGCACCTTCCTTGTAGGAGAGAGAGTGCAATGTTTCATTTTAGCTTTTTGGAGTGCTAGAGTGAGAAAAAGCAGAGTGCCTGTTTGGAAGGCTAGGAAAGAGCAGAGCCCCAGTCTTGCTGTTTATCTGCAATGACTGCCAGGGCAAGTGAGGACCAGCAAGACAATTCCTGCCTAGCACCTTCCTTGGAGGAGAGAGAGTGCAATGTTTCATTTTAGCTTTTTGGAGGCGAGAGTGAGAAAAAGCAGAGTGCCTGTTTGGAAGGCTAGGAAAGAGCAGAGCCCCAGTCTTGCTGTTTATCTGCAATGACTGCCAGGGCAAGTGAGGACCAGCAAGACAATTCCTGCCTAGCACCTTCCTTGGAGGAGAGAGAGTGCAACGTTTCATTTTAGCATTTTGGCGCTCACGAGGGAGACAAACTGCTTTGGCTGTTTGCAAGGCTAGGAAAGAGCAGAGCCCCAGTCTTGCTGTTTATCTGCAATCACTGCCAGGGCAAGTGAGGACCAGCAAGACCATTCCTGCCTAGCACCTTCCTTGGAGGAGAGAGAGTGTAACGTTTCATTTTGCTTTTTGGAGTGCGAGAGTGAGAAAAAGCAGAGTTCCTGTTTGCAAGGCTAGGAAAGAGCAGACCCCCAGTCTTGCCGTTTATCTGCAATGACTGCCAGGGCAAGTGAGGACCAGCAAGACAATTCCTGCCTAGCACCTTCCTTGGAGGAGAGAGAGTGCAACGTTTCATTTTAGCATTTTGGCGCTCACGAGGGAGACAAACTGCTTTGGCTGTTTGCAAGGCTAGGAAAGAGCAGAGCCCCAGTCTTGCTGTTTATCTGCAATGACTGCCAGGGCAAGTGAGGACGAGCAAGACAATTCCTACCTAGCACCTTCCCTGGAGGAGAGAGAGTGCAACGTTTCATTTTAGCATTTTGGCGCTCACGAGGGAGACAAACTGCTTTGGTTGTTTGCAAGGCTAGGAAAGAGCAGAGCCCCAGTCTTGCTGTTTATCTGCAATGACTGCCAGGGCAAGTGAGGACCAGCAAGACAATTACTGCCTAGCACCTTCCTTGGAGGAGAGAGAGTGCAATGTTTCATTTTAGCTTTTTGGAGTGCGAGAGTGAGAAAAAGCAGAGTGCCTGTTTGGAAGGCTAGGAAAGGGCAGAGCCCCAGTCTTGCTGTTTATCTGCAATGACTGCCAGGGCAAGTGAGGACCAGCAAGACAATTCCTGCCTAGCACCTTCCTTGTAGGAGAGAGAGTGCAATGTTTCATTTTAGCTTTTTGGAGTGCTAGAGTGAGAAAAAGCAGAGTGCCTGTTTGGAAGGCTAGGAAAGAGCAGAGCCCCAGTCTTGCTGTTTATCTGCAATGACTGCCAGGGCAAGTGAGGACCAGCAAGACAATTCCTGCCTAGCACCTTCCTTGGAGGAGAGAGAGTGCAACGTTTCATTTTAGCATTTTGGCGCTCACGAGGGAGACAAACTGCTTTGGCTGTTTGCAAGGCTAGGAAAGAGCAGAGCCCCAGTCTTGCTGTTTATCTGCAATGACTGCCAGGGCAAGTGAGGACCAGCAAGACCATTCCTGCCTAGCACCTTCCTTGGAGGAGAGAGAGTGCAACGTTTCATTTTGCTTTTTGGAGTGCGAGAGTGAGAAAAAGCAGAGTTCCTGTTTGCAAGGCTAGGAAAGAGCAGAGCCCCAGTCTTGCTGTTTATCTGCAATGACTGCCAGGGCAAGTGAGGACCAGCAAGACAATTCCTGCCTAGCACCTTCCTTGGAGAAGAGAGAGTGCAATGTTTCATTTTAGCTTTTTGGAGTGCGAGAGTGAGAAAAAGCAGAGTGCCTGTTTGCAAGGCTAGGAAAGAGCAGAGCCCCAGTCTTGCTGTTTATCTGCAATGACTGCCAGGGCAAGTGAGGACCAGCAGGACAATTCCTGCCTAGCACCTTCCTTGGAGGAGAGAGAGTGCAACGTTTCATTTTAGCATTTTGGCGCTCACGAGGGAGACAAACTTCTTTGGTTGTTTGCAAGGCTAGGAAAGAGCAGAGCCCCAGTCTTGCTGTTTATCTGCAATGACTGCCAGGGCAAGTGAGGACGAGCAAGACAATTCCTGCCTAGCACCTTCCTTGGAGGAGAGAGAGTGCAACGTTTCATTTCAGCATTTTGGCGCTCACGAGGGAGACAAACTGCTTTGGTTGTTTGCAAGGCTAGGAAAGAGCAGAGACCCAGTCTTGCTGTTTATCTGCAATGACTGCCAGGGCAAGTGAGGACCAGCAAGACAATTACTGCCTAGCACCTTCCTTGGAGGAGAGAGAGTGCAATGTTTCATTTTAGCTTTTTGGAGTGCGAGAGTGAGAAAAAGCAGAGTGCCTGTTTGGAAGGCTAGGAAAGGGCAGAGCCCCAGTCTTGCTGTTTATCTGCAATGACTGCCAGGGCAAGTGAGGACCAGCAAGACAATTCCTGCCTAGCACCTTCCTTGGAGGAGAAAGAGTGCAACGTTTCATTTTAGCTTTTTGGAGTGCGAGAGTGAGAAAAAACAGAGTGCCTGTTTGCAAGGCTAGGAAAGAGCAGAGCCCCAGTCTTTCTGTTTATCTGCAATGACTGCCAGGGCAAGTGAGGACCAGCAAGACAATTCCTGCCTAGCACCTTCCTTGGAGGAGAGAGAGTGCAACGTTTCATTTTAGCATTTTGGCGCTCACGAGGGAGACAAACTGCTTTGGCTGTTAGCAAGGCTAGGAAAGAGCAGAGCCCCAGTCTTGCTGTTTATCTGCAATGACTGCCAGGGCAAGTGAGGACCAGCAAGACAATTCCTGCCTAGCACCTTCCTTGGAGGAGAGAGAGTGCAACGTTTCATTTTAGCTTTTTGGAGTGCGAGAGTGAGAAAAAGCAGAGTGCCTGTTTGCAAGGCTAGGAAAGAGCAGAGCCCCAGTCTTGCTGTTTATCTGCAATGACTGCCAGGGCAAGTGAGGACCAGCAAGACAATTCCTGCCTAGCACCTTCCTTGGAGGAGCGAGAGTGCAATGTTTCATTTTAGCTTTTTGGAGTGCGAGAGTGAGAAAAAGCAGAGTGCCTGTTTGCAAGGCTAGGAAAGAGCAGAGCCCCAGTCTTGCTGTTTATCTGCAATGACTGCCAGGGCAAGTGAGGACCAGCAAGACAATTACTGCCTAGCACCTTCCTTGGAGGAGAGAGAGTGCAATGTTTCATTTTAGCTTTTTGGAGTGCGAGAGTGAGAAAAAGCAGAGTGCCTGTTTGGAAGGCTAGGAAAGGGCAGAGCCCCAGTCTTGCTGTTTATCTGCAATGACTGCCAGGGCAAGTGAGGACCAGCAAGACAATTCCTGCCTAGCACCTTCCTTGTAGGAGAGAGAGTGCAATGTTTCATTTTAGCTTTTTGAGTGCGAGAGTGAGAAAAAGCAGAGTGCCTGTTTGGAAGGATAGGAAAGAGCAGAGCCCCAGTCTTGCTGTTTATCTGCAATGACTGCCAGGGCAAGTGAGGACCAGCAAGACAATTCCTGCCTAGCACCTTCCTTGGACGAGAGAGAGTGCAACGTTTCATTTTAGCATTTTGGCGCTCACGAGGGAGACAAACTGCTTTGGCTGTTTGCAAGGCTAGGAAAGAGCAGAGCCCCAGTCTTGCTGTTTATCTGCAATGACTGCCAGGGCAAGTGAGGACCAGCAAGACCATTCCTGCCTAGCACCTTCCTTGGAGGAGAGAGAGTGCAACGTTTCATTTTGCTTTTTGGAGTGCGAGAGTGAGAAAAAGCAGAGTTCCTGTTTGCAAGGCTAGGAAAGAGCAGAGCCCCAGTCTTGCTGTTTATCTGCAATGACTGCCAGGGCAAGTGAGGACCAGCAAGACAATTCCTGCCTAGCACCTTCCTTGTAGGAGAGAGAGTGCAATGTTTCATTTTAGCTTTTTGGAGTGCGAGAGTGAGAAAAAGCAGAGTGCCTGTTTGCAAGGCTAGGAAAGAGCAGAGCCCCAGTCTTGCTGTTTATCTGCAATGACTGCCAGGGCAAGTGAGGACCAGCAAGACAATTCCTGCCTAGCACCTTCCTTGGAGAAGAGAGAGTGCAATGTTTCATTTTAGCTTTTTGGAGTGCGAGAGTGAGAAAAAGCAGAGTGCCTGTTTGCAAGGCTAGGAAAGAGCAGAGCCCCAGTCTTGCTGTTTATCTGCAATGACTGCCAGGGCAAGTGAGGACCAGCAGGACAATTCCTGCCTAGCACCTTCCTTGGAGGAGAGAGAGTGCAACGTTTCATTTTAGCATTTTGGCGCTCACGAGGGAGACAAACTTCTTTGGTTGTTTGCAAGGCTAGGAAAGAGCAGAGCCCCAGTCTTGCTGTTTATCTGCAATGACTGCCAGGGCAAGTGAGGACGAGCAAGACAATTCCTGCCTAGCACCTTCCTTGGAGGAGAGAGAGTGCAACGTTTCATTTTAGCATTTTGGCGCTCACGAGGGAGACAAACTGCTTTGGTTGTTTGCAAGGCTAGGAAAGAGCAGAGCCCCAGTCTTGCTGTTTATCTGCAATGACTGCCAGGGCAAGTGAGGACCAGCAAGACAATTACTGCCTAGCACCTTCCTTGGAGGAGAGAGAGTGCAATGTTTCATTTTAGCTTTTTGGAGTGCGAGAGTGAGAAAAAGCAGAGTGCCTGTTTGGAAGGCTAGGAAAGGGCAGAGCCCCAGTCTTGCTGTTTATCTGCAATGACTGCCAGGGCAAGTGAGGACCAGCAAGACAATTCCTGCCTAGCACCTTCCTTGTAGGAGAGAGAGTGCAATGTTTCATTTTAGCTTTTTGGACTGCGAGAGTGAGAAAAAGCAGAGTGCCTGTTTGGAAGGCTAGGAAAGAGCAGAGCCCCAGTCTTGCTGTTTATCTGCAATGACTGCCAGGGCAAGTGAGGACCAGCAAGACAATTCCTGCCTAGCACCTTCCTTGGAGGAGAGAGAGTGCAACGTTTCATTTTAGCATTTTGGCGCTCACGAGGGAGACAAACTGCTTTGGCTGTTTGCAAGGCTAGGAAAGAGCAGAGCCCCAGTCTTGCTGTTTATCTGCAATGACTGCCAGGGCAAGTGAGGACCAGCAAGACCATTCCTGCCTAGCACCTTCCTTGGAGGAGAGAGAGTGCAACGTTTCATTTTAGCTTTTTGGAGTGCGAGAGTGAGAAAAAGCAGAGTGCCTGTTTGCAAGGCTAGGAAAGAGCAGAGCCCCAGTCTTGCTGTTTATCTGCAATGACTGCCAGGGCAAGTGAGGACCAGCAAGACAATTCCTGCCTAGCACCTTCCTTGGAGGAGCGAGAGTGCAATGTTTCATTTTAGCTTTTTGGAGTGCGAGAGTGAGAAAAAGCAGAGTGCCTGTTTGCAAGGCTAGGAAAGAGCAGAGCCCCAGTCTTGCTGTTTATCTGCAATGACTGCCAGGGCAAGTGAGGACCAGCAAGACAATTCCTGCCTAGCACCTTCCTTGTAGGAGAGAGAGTGCAATGTTTCATTTTAGCTTTTTGGAGTGCGAGAGTGAGAAAAAGCAGAGTGCCTGTTTGCAAGGCTAGGAAAGAGCAGAGCCCCAGTCTTGCTGTTTATCTGCAATGACTGCCAGGGCAAGTGAGGACCAGCAAGACAATTCCTGCCTAGCACCTTCCTTGGAGAAGAGAGAGTGCAATGTTTCATTTTAGCTTTTTGGAGTGCGAGAGTGAGAAAAAGCAGAGTGCCTGTTTGCAAGGCTAGGAAAGAGCAGAGCCCCAGTCTTGCTGTTTATCTGCAATGACTGCCAGGGCAAGTGAGGACCAGCAGGACAATTCTTGCCTAGCACCTTCCTTGGAGGAGAGAGAGTGCAACGTTTCATTTTAGCATTTTGGCGCTCACGAGGGAGACAAACTTCTTTGGTTGTTTGCAAGGCTAGGAAAGAGCAGAGACCCAGTCTTGCTGTTTATCTGCAATGACTGCCAGGGCAAGTGAGGACCAGCAAGACAATTCCTGCCTAGCACCTTCCTTGTAGGAGAGAGAGTGCAATGTTTCATTTTAGCTTTTTGGAGTGCGAGAGTGAGAAAAAGCAGAGTGCCTGTTTGGAAGGCTAGGAAAGAGCAGAGCCCCAGTCTTGCTGTTTATCTGCAATGACTGCCAGGGCAAGTGAGGACCAGCAAGACAATTCCTGCCTAGCACCTTCCTTGGAGGAGAGAGAGTGCAACGTTTCATTTTAGCATTTTGGCGCTCACGAGGGAGACAAACTGCTTTGGCTGTTTGCAAGGCTAGGAAAGAGCAGAGCCCCAGTCTTGCTGTTTATCTGCAATGACTGCCAGGGCAAGTGAGGACCAGCAAGACCATTCCTGCCTAGCACCTTCCTTGGAGGAGAGAGAGTGCAACGTTTCATTTTGCTTTTTGGAGTGCGAGAGTGAGAAAAAGCAGAGTTCCTGTTTGCAAGGCTAGGAAAGAGCAGAGCCCCAGTCTTGCTGTTTATCTGCAATGACTGCCAGGGCAAGTGAGGACCAGCAAGACAATTCCTGCCTAGCACCTTCCTTGGAGGAGCGAGAGTGCAATGTTTCATTTTAGCTTTTTGGAGTGCGAGAGTGAGAAAAAGCAGAGTGCCTGTTTGCAAGGCTAGGAAAGAGCAGAGCCCCAGTCTTGCTGTTTATCTGCAATGACTGCCAGGGCAAGTGAGGACCGGCAGGACAATTCCTGCCTAGCACCTTCCTTGAAGGAGAGAGAGTGCAACGTTTCATTTTAGCATTTTGGCGCTCACGAGGGAGACAAACTTCTTTGGTTGTTTGCAAGGCTAGGAAAGAGCAGAGCCCCAGTCTTGCTGTTTATCTGCAATGACTGCCAGGGCAAGTGAGGACGAGCAAGACAATTCCTGCCTAGCACCTTCCTTGGAGGAGAGAGAGTGCAACGTTTCATTTTAGCATTTTGGCGCTCACGAGGGAGACAAACTGCTTTGGTTGTTTGCAAGGCTAGGAAAGAGCAGAGCCCCAGTCTTGCTGTTTATCTGCAATGACTGCCAGGGCAAGTGAGGACCAGCAAGACAATTACTGCCTAGCACCTTCCTTGGAGGAGAGAGAGTGCAATGTTTCATTTTAGCTTTTTGGAGTGCGAGAGTGAGAAAAAGCAGAGTGCCTGTTTGGAAGGCTAGGAAAGGGCAGAGCCCCAGTCTTGCTGTTTATCTGCAATGACTGCCAGGGCAAGTGAGGACCAGCAAGACAATTCCTGCCTAGCACCTTCCTTGGAGGAGAAAGAGTGCAACGTTTCATTTTAGCTTTTTGGAGTGCGAGAGTGAGAAAAAACAGAGTGCCTGTTTGCAAGGCTAGGAAAGAGCAGAGCCCCAGTCTTTCTGTTTATCTGCAATGACTGCCAGGGCAAGTGAGGACCAGCAAGACAATTCCTGCCTAGCACCTTCCTTGGAGGAGAGAGAGTGCAACGTTTCATTTTAGCATTTTGGCGCTCACGAGGGAGACAAACTGCTTTGGCTGTTAGCAAGGCTAGGAAAGAGCAGAGCCCCAGTCTTGCTGTTTATCTGCAATGACTGCCAGGGCAAGTGAGGACCAGCAAGACAATTCCTGCCTAGCACCTTCCTTGGAGGAGAGAGAGTGCAACCTTTCATTTTAGCTTTTTGGAGTGCGAGAGTGAGAAAAAGCAGAGTGCCTGTTTGCAAGGCTAGGAAAGAGCAGAGCCCCAGTCTTGCTGTTTATCTGCAATGACTGCCAGGGCAAGTGAGGACCAGCAAGACAATTCCTGCCTAGCACCTTCCTTGGAGGAGCGAGAGTGCAATGTTTCATTTTAGCTTTTTGGAGTGCGAGAGTGAGAAAAAGCAGAGTGCCTGTTTGCAAGGCTAGGAAAGAGCAGAGCCCCAGTCTTGCTGTTTATCTGCAATGACTGCCAGGGCAAGTGAGGACCAGCAAGACAATTCCTGCCTAGCACCTTCCTTGTAGGAGAGAGAGTGCAATGTTTCATTTTAGCTTTTTGGAGTGCGAGAGTGAGAAAAAGCAGAGTGCCTGTTTGGAAGGCTAGGAAAGAGCAGAGCCCCAGTCTTGCTGTTTATCTGCAATGACTGCCAGGGCAAGTGAGGACCAGCAAGACAATTCCTGCCTAGCACCTTCCTTGGAGGAGAGAGAGTGCAACGTTTCATTTTAGCATTTTGGCGCTCACGAGGGAGACAAACTGCTTTGGCTGTTTGCAAGGCTAGGAAAGAGCAGAGCCCCAGTCTTGCTGTTTATCTGCAATGACTGCCAGGGCAAGTGAGGACCAGCAAGACCATTCCTGCCTAGCACCTTCCTTGGAGGAGAGAGAGTGTAACGTTTCATTTTGCTTTTTGGAGTGCGAGAGTGAGAAAAAGCAGAGTTCCTGTTTGCAAGGCTAGGAAAGAGCAGACCCCCAGTCTTGCCGTTTATCTGCAATGACTGCCAGGGCAAGTGAGGACCAGCAAGACAATTCCTGCCTAGCACCTTCCTTGGAGGAGAGAGAGTGCAACGTTTCATTTTAGCATTTTGGCGCTCACGAGGGAGACAAACTGCTTTGGCTGTTTGCAAGGCTAGGAAAGAGCAGAGCCCCAGTCTTGCTGTTTATCTGCAATGACTGCCAGGGCAAGTGAGGACGAGCAAGACAATTCCTGCCTAGCACCTTCCTTGGAGGAGAGAGAGTGCAACGTTTCATTTTAGCATTTTGGCGCTCACGAGGGAGACAAACTGCTTTGGTTGTTTGCAAGGCTAGGAAAGAGCAGAGCCCCAGTCTTGCTGTTTATCTGCAATGACTGCCAGGGCAAGTGAGGACCAGCAAGACAATTCCTGCCTAGCACCTTCCTTGTAGGAGAGAGAGTGCAATGTTTCATTTTAGCTTTTTGGAGTGCGAGAGTGAGAAAAAGCAGAGTGCCTGTTTGGAAGGCTAGGAAAGGGCAGAGCCCCAGTCTTGCTGTTTATCTGCAATGACTGCCAGGGCAAGTGAGGACCAGCAAGACAATTCCTGCCTAGCACCTTCCTTGGAGGAGAGAGAGTGCAACGTTTCATTTTAGCATTTTGGCGCTCACGAGGGAGACAAACTGCTTTGGCTGTTTGCAAGGCTAGGAAAGAGCAGAGCCCCAGTCTTGCTGTTTATCTGCAATGACTGCCAGGGCAAGTGAGGACCAGCAAGACCATTCCTGCCTAGCACCTTCCTTGGAGGAGAGACAGTGCAACGTTTCATTTTGCTTTTTGGAGTGCGAGAGTGAGAAAAAGCAGAGTTCCTGTTTGCAAGGCTAGGAAAGAGCAGACCCCCAGTCTTGCTGTTTATCTGCAATGACTGCCAGGGCAAGTGAGGACCAGCAAGACAATTCCTGCCTAGCACCTTCCTTGGAGGAGCGAGAGTGCAATGTTTCATTTTAGCTTTTTGGAGTGCGAGAGTGAGAAAAAGCAGAGTGCCTGTTTGCAAGGCTAGGAAAGAGCAGAGCCCCAGTCTTGCTGTTTATCTGCAATGACTGCCAGGGCAAGTGAGGACCAGCAAGACAATTCCTGCCTAGCACCTTCCTTGGAGAAGAGAGAGTGCAATGTTTCATTTTAGCTTTTTGGAGTGCGAGAGTGAGAAAAAGCAGAGTGCCTGTTTGCAAGGCTAGGAAAGAGCAGAGCCCCAGTCTTGCTGTTTATCTGCAATGACTGCCAGGGCAAGTGAGGACCAGCAGGACAATTCCTGCCTAGCACCTTCCTTGGAGGAGAGAGAGTGCAACGTTTCATTTTAGCATTTTGGCGCTCACGAGGGAGACAAACTGCTTTGGTTGTTTGCAAGGCTAGGAAAGAGCAGAGCCCCAGTCTTGCTGTTTATCTGCAATGACTGCCAGGGCAAGTGAGGACGAGCAAGACAATTCCTGCCTAGCACCTTCCTTGGAGGAGAGAGAGTGCAACGTTTCATTTTAGCATTTTGGCGCTCACGAGGGAGACAAACTGCTTTGGTTGTTTGCAAGGCTAGGAAAGAGCAGAGACCCAGTCTTGCTGTTTATCTGCAATGACTGCCAGGGAAAGTGAGGACCAGCAAGACAATTACTGCCTAGCACCTTCCTTGGAGGAGAGAGAGTGCAATGTTTCATTTTAGCTTTTTGGAGTGCGAGAGTGAGAAAAAACAGAGTGCCTGTTTGCAAGGCTAGGAAAGAGCAGAGCCCCAGTCTTTCTGTTTATCTGCAATGACTGCCAGGGCAAGTGAGGACCAGCAAGACAATTCCTGCCTAACACCTTCCTTGGAGGAGAGAGAGTGCAACGTTTCATTTTAGCTTTTTGGAGTGCGAGAGTGAGAAAAAACAGAGTGCCTGTTTGGAAGGCTAGGAAAGAGCAGAGCCCCAGTCTTGCTGTTTATCTGCAATGACTGCCAGGGCAAGTGAGGACCAGCAAGACAATTCCTGCCTAGCACCTTCCTTGGAGGAGAGAGAGTGCAACGTTTCATTTTAGCATTTTGGCGCTCACGAGGGAGACAAACTGCTTTGGCTGTTTGCAAGGCTAGGAAAGAGCAGAGCCCCAGTCTTGCTGTTTATCTGCAATGACTGCCAGGGCAAGTGAGGACCAGCAAGACCATTCCTGCCTAGCACCTTCCTTGGAGGAGAGAGAGTGTAACGTTTCATTTTGCTTTTTGGAGTGCGAGAGTGAGAAAAAGCAGAGTTCCTGTTTGCAAGGCTAGGAAAGAGCAGACCCCCAGTCTTGCCGTTTATCTGCAATGACTGCCAGGGCAAGTGAGGACCAGCAAGACAATTCCTGCCTAGCACCTTCCTTGGAGGAGAGAGAGTGCAACGTTTCATTTTAGCATTTTGGCGCTCACGAGGGAGACAAACTGCTTTGGCTGTTTGCAAGGCTAGGAAAGAGCAGAGCCCCAGTCTTGCTGTTTATCTGCAATGACTGCCAGGGCAAGTGAGGACGAGCAAGACAATTCCTGCCTAGCACCTTCCTTGGAGGAGAGAGAGTGCAACGTTTCATTTTAGCATTTTGGCGCTCACGAGGGAGACAAACTGCTTTGGTTGTTTGCAAGGCTAGGAAAGAGCAGAGCCCCAGTCTTGCTGTTTATCTGCAATGACTGCCAGGGCAAGTGAGGACGAGCAAGACAATTCCTGCCTAGCACCTTCCTTGGAGGAGAGAGAGTGCAATGTTTCATTTTAGCTTTTTGGAGTGCGAGAGTGAGAAAAAGCAGAGTGCCTGTTTGGAAGGCTAGGAAAGGGCAGAGCCCCAGTCTTGCTGTTTATCTGCAATGACTGCCAGGGCAAGTGAGGACCAGCAAGACAATTCCTGCCTAGCACCTTCCTTGTAGGAGAGAGAGTGCAATGTTTCATTTTAGCTTTTTGGAGTGCGAGAGTGAGAAAAAGCAGAGTGCCTGTTTGGAAGGCTAGGAAAGAGCAGAGCCCCAGTCTTGCTGTTTATCTGCAATGACTGCCAGGGCAAGTGAGGACCAGCAAGACAATTCCTGCCTAGCACCTTCCTTGGAGGAGAGAGAGTGCAACGTTTCATTTTAGCATTTTGGCGCTCACGAGGGAGACAAACTGCTTTGGCTGTTTGCAAGGCTAGGAAAGAGCAGAGCCCCAGTCTTGCTGTTTATCTGCAATGACTGCCAGGGCAAGTGAGGACCAGCAAGACCATTCCTGCCTAGCACCTTCCTTGGAGGAGAGACAGTGCAACGTTTCATTTTGCTTTTTGGAGTGCGAGAGTGAGAAAAAGCAGAGTTCCTGTTTGCAAGGCTAGGAAAGAGCAGACCCCCAGTCTTGCTGTTTATCTGCAATGACTGCCAGGGCAAGTGAGGACCAGCAAGACAATTCCTGCCTAGCACCTTCCTTGGAGGAGCGAGAGTGCAATGTTTCATTTTAGCTTTTTGGAGTGCGAGAGTGAGAAAAAGCAGAGTGCCTGTTTGCAAGGCTAGGAAAGAGCAGAGCCCCAGTCTTGCTGTTTATCTGCAATGACTGCCAGGGCAAGTGAGGACCAGCAAGACAATTCCTGCCTAGCACCTTCCTTGGAGAAGAGAGAGTGCAATGTTTCATTTTAGCTTTTTGGAGTGCGAGAGTGAGAAAAAGCAGAGTGCCTGTTTGCAAGGCTAGGAAAGAGCAGAGCCCCAGTCTTGCTGTTTATCTGCAATGACTGCCAGGGCAAGTGAGGACCAGCAGGACAATTCCTGCCTAGCACCTTCCTTGGAGGAGAGAGAGTGCAACGTTTCATTTTAGCATTTTGGCGCTCACGAGGGAGACAAACTGCTTTGGTTGTTTGCAAGGCTAGGAAAGAGCAGAGCCCCAGTCTTGCTGTTTATCTGCAATGACTGCCAGGGCAAGTGAGGACGAGCAAGACAATTCCTGCCTAGCACCTTCCTTGGAGGAGAGAGAGTGCAACGTTTCATTTTAGCATTTTGGCGCTCACGAGGGAGACAAACTGCTTTGGTTGTTTGCAAGGCTAGGAAAGAGCAGAGACCCAGTCTTGCTGTTTATCTGCAATGACTGCCAGGGAAAGTGAGGACCAGCAAGACAATTACTGCCTAGCACCTTCCTTGGAGGAGAGAGAGTGCAATGTTTCATTTTAGCTTTTTGGAGTGCGAGAGTGAGAAAAAACAGAGTGCCTGTTTGCAAGGCTAGGAAAGAGCAGAGCCCCAGTCTTTCTGTTTATCTGCAATGACTGCCAGGGCAAGTGAGGACCAGCAAGACAATTCCTGCCTAACACCTTCCTTGGAGGAGAGAGAGTGCAACGTTTCATTTTAGCTTTTTGGAGTGCGAGAGTGAGAAAAAACAGAGTGCCTGTTTGGAAGGCTAGGAAAGAGCAGAGCCCCAGTCTTGCTGTTTATCTGCAATGACTGCCAGGGCAAGTGAGGACCAGCAAGACAATTCCTGCCTAGCACCTTCCTTGGAGGAGAGAGAGTGCAACGTTTCATTTTAGCATTTTGGCGCTCACGAGGGAGACAAACTGCTTTGGCTGTTTGCAAGGCTAGGAAAGAGCAGAGCCCCAGTCTTGCTGTTTATCTGCAATGACTGCCAGGGCAAGTGAGGACCAGCAAGACCATTCCTGCCTAGCACCTTCCTTGGAGGAGAGAGAGTGTAACGTTTCATTTTGCTTTTTGGAGTGCGAGAGTGAGAAAAAGCAGAGTTCCTGTTTGCAAGGCTAGGAAAGAGCAGACCCCCAGTCTTGCCGTTTATCTGCAATGACTGCCAGGGCAAGTGAGGACCAGCAAGACAATTCCTGCCTAGCACCTTCCTTGGAGGAGAGAGAGTGCAACGTTTCATTTTAGCATTTTGGCGCTCACGAGGGAGACAAACTGCTTTGGCTGTTTGCAAGGCTAGGAAAGAGCAGAGCCCCAGTCTTGCTGTTTATCTGCAATGACTGCCAGGGCAAGTGAGGACGAGCAAGACAATTCCTGCCTAGCACCTTCCTTGGAGGAGAGAGAGTGCAACGTTTCATTTTAGCATTTTGGCGCTCACGAGGGAGACAAACTGCTTTGGTTGTTTGCAAGGCTAGGAAAGAGCAGAGCCCCAGTCTTGCTGTTTATCTGCAATGACTGACAGGGCAAGTGAGGACCAGCAAGACAATTACTGCCTAGCACCTTCCTTGGAGGAGAGAGAGTGCAATGTTTCATTTTAGCTTTTTGGAGTGCGAGAGTGAGAAAAAGCAGAGTGCCTGTTTGGAAGGCTAGGAAAGGGCAGAGCCCCAGTCTTGCTGTTTATCTGCAATGACTGCCAGGGCAAGTGAGGACCAGCAAGACAATTCCTGCCTAGCACCTTCCTTGTAGGAGAGAGAGTGCAATGTTTCATTTTAGCTTTTTGGAGTGCGAGAGTGAGAAAAAGCAGAGTGCCTGTTTGGAAGGCTAGGAAAGAGCAGAGCCCCAGTCTTGCTGTTTATCTGCAATGACTGCCAGGGCAAGTGAGGACCAGCAAGACAATTCCTGCCTAGCACCTTCCTTGGAGGAGAGAGAGTGCAACGTTTCATTTTAGCATTTTGGCGCTCACGAGGGAGACAAACTGCTTTGGCTGTTTGCAAGGCTAGGAAAGAGCAGAGCCCCAGTCTTGCTGTTTATCTGCAATGACTGCCAGGGCAAGTGAGGACCAGCAAGACCATTCCTGCCTAGCACCTTCCTTGGAGGAGAGAGAGTGCAACGTTTCATTTTGCTTTTTGGAGTGCGAGAGTGAGAAAAAGCAGAGTTCCTGTTTGCAAGGCTAGGAAAGAGCAGACCCCCAGTCTTGCTGTTTATCTGCAATGACTGCCAGGGCAAGTGAGGACCAGCAAGACAATTCCTGCCTAGCACCTTCCTTGGAGGAGCGAGAGTGCAATGTTTCATTTTAGCTTTTTGGAGTGCGAGAGTGAGAAAAAGCAGAGTGCCTGTTTGCAAGGCTAGGAAAGAGCAGAGCCCCAGTCTTGCTGTTTATCTGCAATGACTGCCAGGGCAAGTGAGGACCAGCAAGACAATTCCTGCCTAGCACCTTCCTTGGAGAAGAGAGAGTGCAATGTTTCATTTTAGCTTTTTGGAGTGCGAGAGTGAGAAAAAGCAGAGTGCCTGTTTGCAAGGCTAGGAAAGAGCAGAGCCCCAGTCTTGGTGTTTATCTGCAATGACTGCCAGGGCAAGTGAGGACCAGCAGGACAATTCCTGCCTAGCACCTTCCTTGGAGGAGAGAGAGTGCAACGTTTCATTTTAGCATTTTGGCGCTCACGAGGGAGACAAACTGCTTTGGTTGTTTGCAAGGCTAGGAAAGAGCAGAGCCCCAGTCTTGCTGTTTATCTGCAATGACTGCCAGGGCAAGTGAGGACGAGCAAGACAATTCCTGCCTAGCACCTTCCTTGGAGGAGAGAGAGTGCAACGTTTCATTTTAGCATTTTGGCGCTCACGAGGGAGACAAACTGCTTTGGCTGTTTGCAAGGCTAGGAAAGAGCAGAGCCCCAGTCTTGCTGTTTATCTGCAATGACTGCCAGGGCAAGTGAGGACCAGCAAGACCATTCCTGCCTAGCACCTTCCTTGGAGGAGAGAGAGTGCAACGTTTCATTTTGCTTTTTGGAGTGCGAGAGTGAGAAAAAGCAGAGTTCCTGTTTGCAAGGCTAGGAAAGAGCAGACCCCCAGTCTTGCCGTTTATCTGCAATGACTGCCAGGGCAAGTGAGGACCAGCAAGACAATTCCTGCCTAGCACCTTCCTTGGAGGAGCGAGAGTGCAATGTTTCATTTTAGCTTTTTGGAGTGCGAGAGTGAGAAAAAGCAGAGTGCCTGTTTGCAAGGCTAGGAAAGAGCAGAGCCCCAGTCTTGCTGTTTATCTGCAATGACTGCCAGGGCAAGTGAGGACCAGCAAGACAATTCCTGCCTAGCACCTTCCTTGGAGGAGAGAGAGTGCAACGTTTCATTTTAGCATTTTGGCGCTCACGAGGGAGACAAACTGCTTTGGCTGTTAGCAAGGCTAGGAAAGAGCAGAGCCCCAGTCTTGCTGTTTTTCTGCAATGACTGCCAGGGCAAGTGAGTACCAGCAAGACAATTCCTGCCTAGCACCTTCCTTGGAGGAGAGAGAGTGCAACGTTTCATTTTAGCTTTTTGGAGTGCGAGAGTGAGAAAAAGCAGAGTGCCTGTTTGCAAGGCTAGGAAAGAGCAGAGCCCCAGTCTTGCTGTTTATCTGCAATGACTGCCAGGGCAAGTGAGGACCACCAAGACAATTCCTGCCTAGCACCTTCCTTGGAGAAGAGAGAGTGCAATGTTTCATTTTAGCTTTTTGGAGTGCGAGAGTGAGAAAAAGCAGAGTGCCTGTTTGCAAGGCGAGGAAAGAGCAGAGCCCCAGTCTTGCTGTTTATCTGCAATGACTGCCAGGGCAAGTGAGGACCAGCAAGACAATTCCTGCCTAGCACCTTCCTTGGAGGAGAGAGAGTGCAACGTTTCATTTTAGCATTTTGGCGCTCACGAGGGAGACAAACTGCTTTGGCTGTTTGCAAGGCTAGGAAAGAGCAGAGCCCCAGTCTTGCTGTTTATCTGCAATGACTGCCAGGGCAAGTGAGGACCAGCAAGACAATTCCTGCCTAGCACCTTCCTTGGAGGAGAAAGAGTGCAACGTTTCATTTTAGCTTTTTGGAGTGCGAGAGTGAGAAAAAGCAGAGTGCCTGTTTGCAAGGCTAGGAAAGAGCAGAGCCCCAGTCTTGCTGTTTATCTGCAATGACTGCCAGGGCAAGTGAGGACCAGCAAGACAATTCCTGCCTAGCACCTTCCTTGGAGGAGAGAGAGTACAATATTTCATTTTAGCTTTTTGGAGTGCGAGAGTGAGAAAAAGCAGAGTGCCTGTTTGCAAGGCTAGGAAAGAGCAGAGCCCCAGTCTTGCTGTTTATCTGCAATGACTGCCAGGGCAAGTGAGGACCAGCAAGACAATTCCTGCCTAGCACCTTCCTTGGAGGAGAGAGAGTGCAACGTTTCATTTTAGCATTTTGGCGCTCACGAGGGAGACAAACTGCTTTGGCTGTTTGCAAGGCTAGGAAAGAGCAGAGCCCCAGTCTTGCTGTTTATCTGCAATGACTGCCAGGGCAAGTGAGGACCAGCAAGACCATTCCTGCCTAGCACCTTCCTTGGAGGAGAGAGAGTGCAACGTTTCATTTTGCTTTTTGGAGTGCGAGAGTGAGAAAAAGCAGAGTTCCTGTTTGCAAGGCTAGGAAAGAGCAGACCCCCAGTCTTGCCGTTTATCTGCAATGACTGCCAGGGCAAGTGAGGACCAGCAAGACAATTCCTGCCTAGCACCTTTCTTGGAGGAGAAAGAGTGCAATGTTTCATTTTAGCTTTTTGGAGTGCGAGAGTGAGAAAAAGCAGAGTGCCTGTTTGGAAGGCTAGGAAAGAGCAGAGCCCCAGTCTTGCTGTTTATCTGCAATGACTGCCAGGGCAAGTGAGGACCAGCAAGACAATTCCTGCCTAGCACCTTCCTTGGAGGAGAGAGAGTGCAACGTTTCATTTTAGCTTTTTGGAGTGCGAGAGTGAGAAAAAGCAGAGTGCCTGTTTGCAAGGCTAGGAAAGAGCAGAGCCCCAGTCTTGCTGTTTATCTGCAATGACTGCCAGGGCAAGTGAGGACCAGCAAGACAATTCCTGCCTAGCACCTTCCTTGGAGGAGAGAGAGTGCAACGTTTCATTTTAGCATTTTGGCGCTCACGAGGGAGACAAACTGCTTTGGTTGTTTGCAAGGCTAGGAAAGAGCAGAGCCCCAGTCTTGCTGTTTTTCTGCAATGACTGCCAGGGCAAGTGAGGACCAGCAAGACAATTCCTGCCTAGCACCTTCCTTGGAGGAGAGAGAGTGCAACGTTTCATTTTAGCTTTTTGGAGTGCGAGAGTGAGAAAAAGCAGAGTGCCTGTTTGCAAGGCTAGGAAAGAGCAGAGCCCCAGTCTTGCTGTTTATCTGCAATGACTGCCAGGGCAAGTGAGGACCAGCAAGACAATTCCTGCCTAGCACCTTCCTTGGAGGAGAGAGAGTGCAACGTTTCATTTTAGCATTTTGGCGCTCACGAGGGAGACAAACTGCTTTGGCTGTTTGCAAGGCTAGGAAAGAGCAGAGCCCCAGTCTTGCTGTTTATCTGCAATGACTGCCAGGGCAAGTGAGGACCAGCAAGACAATTCCTGCCTAGCACCTTCCTTGGAGGAGAGAGAGTGCAACGTTTCATTTTAGCATTTTGGCGCTCACGAGGGAGACAAACTGCTTTGGTTGTTTGCAAGGCTAGGAAAGAGCAGAGCCCCAGTCTTGCTGTTTATCTGCAATGACTGCCAGGGCAAGTGAGGACCAGCAAGACAATTCCTGCCTAGCACCTTCCTTGGAGGAGAGAGAGTGCAACGTTTCATCTTAGCATTTTGGCGCTCACGAGGGAGACAAACTGCTTTGGCTGTTTGCAAGGCTAGGAAAGAGCAGAGCCCCAGTCTTGCTGTTTATCTGCAATGACTGCCAGGGCAAGTGAGGACCAGCAAGACCATTCCTGCCTAGCACCTTCCTTGGAGGAGAGAGAGTGCAACGTTTCATTTTGCTTTTTGGAGTGCGAGAGTGAGAAAAAGCAGAGTTCCTGTTTGCAAGGCTAGGAAAGAGCAGACCCCCAGTCTTGCCGTTTATCTGCAATGACTGCCAGGGCAAGTGAGGACCAGCAAGACAATTCCTGCCTAGCACCTTCCTTGGAGGAGCGAGAGTGCAATGTTTCATTTTAGCTTTTTGGAGTGCGAGAGTGAGAAAAAGCAGAGTGCCTGTTTGCAAGGCTAGGAAAGAGCAGAGCCCCAGTCTTGCTGTTTATCTGCAATGACTGACAGGGCAAGTGAGGACCAGCAGGACAATTCCTGCCTAGCACCTTCCTTGGAGGAGAGAGAGTGCAACGTTTCATTGTAGCATTTTGGCGCTCACGAGGGAGACAAACTGCTTTGGTTGTTTGCAAGGCTAGGAAAGAGCAGAGCCCCAGTCTTGCTGTTTATCTGCAATGACTGCCAGGGCAAGTGAGGACCAGCAAGACAATTCCTGCCTAGCACCTTCCTTGGAGGAGAAAGAGTGCAACGTTTCATTTTAGCTTTTTGGAGTGCGAGAGTGAGAAAAAACAGAGTGCCTGTTTGCAAGGCTAGGAAAGAGCAGAGCCCCAGTCTTTCTGTTTATCTGCAATGACTGCCAGGGCAAGTGAGGACCAGCAAGACAATTCCTGCCTAGCACCTTCCTTGGAGGAGAGAGAGTGCAACGTTTCATTTTAGCATTTTGGCGCTCACGAGGGAGACAAACTGCTTTGGCTGTTTGCAAGGCTAGGAAAGAGCAGAGCCCCAGTCTTGCTGTTTATCTGCAATGACTGCCAGGGCAAGTGAGGACCAGCAAGACAATTCCTGCCTAGCACCTTCCTTGGAGGAGAGAGAGTGCAACGTTTCATTTTAGCTTTTTGGAGTGCGAGAGTGAGAAAAAGCAGAGTGCCTGTTTGCAAGGCTAGGAAAGAGCAGAGCCCCAGTCTTGCTGTTTATCTGCAATGACTGCCAGGGCAAGTGAGGACCAGCAAGACAATTCCTGCCTAGCACCTTCCTTGGAGGAGAGAGAGTGCAACGTTTCATTTTAGCATTTTGGCGCTCACGAGGGAGACAAACTGCTTTGGCTGTTAGCAAGGCTAGGAAAGAGCAGAGCCCCAGTCTTGCTGTTTATCTGCAATGACTGCCAGGGCAAGTGAGGACCAGCAAGACAATTCCTGCCTAGCACCTTCCTTGGAGGAGAGAGAGTGCAACGTTTCATTTTAGCATTTTGGCGCTCACGAGGGAGACAAACTGCTTTGGCTATTTGCAAGGCTAGGAAAGAGCAGAGCCCCAGTCTTGCTGTTTATCTGCAATGACTGCCAGGGCAAGTGAGGACCAGCAAGACAATTCCTGCCTAGCACCTTCCTTGGAGGAGAAAGAGTGCAACGTTTCATTTTAGCTTTTTGGAGTGCGAGAGTGAGAAAAAGCAGAGTGCCTGTTTGCAAGGCTAGGAAAGAGCAGAGCCCCAGTCTTGCTGTTTATCTGCAATGACTGCCAGGGCAAGTGAGGACCAGCAAGACAATTCCTGCCTAGCACCTTCCTTGGAGGAGAGAGAGTGCAACGTTTCATTTTAGCATTTTGGCGCTCACGAGGGAGACAAACTGCTTTGGTTGTTTGCAAGGCTAGGAAAGAGCAGAGCCCCAGTCTTGCCGTTTATCTGCAATGACTGCCAGGGCAAGTGAGGACCAGCAAGACAATTCCTGCCTAGCACCTTCCTTGGAGGAGAGAGAGTGCAACGTTTCATTTTAGCTTTTTGGAGTGCGAGAGTGAGAAAAAGCAGAGTGCCTGTTTGCAAGGCTAGGAAAGAGCAGAGCCCCAGTCTTGCTGTTTATCTGCAATGACTGCCAGGGCAAGTGAGGACCAGCAAGACAATTCCTGCCTAGCACCTTCCTTGTAGGAGAGAGAGTACAATGTTTCATTTTAGCTTTTTGGAGTGCGAGAGTGAGAAAAAGCAGAGTGCCTGTTTGGAAGGCTAGGAAAGAGCAGAGCCCCAGTCTTGCTGTTTATCTGCAATGACTGCCAGGGCAAGTGAGGACCAGCAAGACAATTCCTGCCTAGCACCTTCCTTGGAGGAGAGAGAGTGCAACGTTTCATTTTAGCATTTTGGCGCTCACGAGGGAGACAAACTGCTTTGGCTGTTTGCAAGGCTAGGAAAGAGCAGAGCCCCAGTCTTGCTGTTTATCTGCAATGACTGCCAGGGCAAGTGAGGACCAGCAAGACCATTCCTGCCTAGCACCTTCCTTGGAGGAGAGAGAGTGCAACGTTTCATTTTGCTTTTTGGAGTGCGAGAGTGAGAAAAAGCAGAGTTCCTGTTTGCAAAGCTAGGAAAGAGCAGAGCCCCAGTCTTGCTGTTTATCTGCAATGACTGCCAGGGCAAGTGAGGACCAGCAAGACAATTCCTGCCTAGCACCTTCCTTGGAGGAGAGAGAGTGCAACGTTTCATTTTAGCATTTTGGCGCTCACGAGGGAGACAAACTGCTTTGGCTGTTTGCAAGGCTAGGAAAGAGCAGAGCCCCAGTCTTGCTGTTTATCTGCAATGACTGCCAGGGCAAGTGAGGACCAGCAAGACAATTCCTGCCTAGCACCTTCCTTGGAGGAGAGAGAGTGCAACGTTTCATTTTAGCATTTTGGCGCTCACGAGGGAGACAAACTGCTTTGGTTGTGTGCAAGGCTAGGAAAGAGCAGAGCCCCAGTCTTGCTGTTTATCTGCAATGACTGCCAGGGCAAGTGAGGACCAGCAAGACAATTCCTGCCTAGCACCTTCCTTGGAGGAGAGAGAGTGCAACGTTTCATCTTAGCATTTTGGCGCTCACGAGGGAGACAAACTGCTTTGGCTGTTTGCAAGGCTAGGAAAGAGCAGAGCCCCAGTCTTGCTGTTTATCTGCAATGACTGCCAGGGCAAGTGAGGACCAGCAAGACCATTCCTGCCTAGCACCTTCCTTGGAGGAGAGAGAGTGCAACGTTTCATTTTGCTTTTTGGAGTGCGAGAGTGAGAAAAAGCAGAGTTCCTGTTTGCAAGGCTAGGAAAGAGCAGACCCCCAGTCTTGCCGTTTATCTGCAATGACTGCCAGGGCAAGTGAGGACCAGCAAGACAATTCCTGCCTAGCACCTTCCTTGGAGGAGCGAGAGTGCAATGTTTCATTTTAGCTTTTTGGAGTGCGAGAGTGAGAAAAAGCAGAGTGCCTGTTTGCAAGGCTAGGAAAGAGCAGAGCCCCAGTCTTGCTGTTTATCTGCAATGACTGCCAGGGCAAGTGAGGACCAGCAAGACAATTCCTGCCTAGCACCTTCCTTGGAGAAGAGAGAGTGCAATGTTTCATTTTAGCTTTTTGGAGTGCGAGAGTGAGAAAAAGCAGAGTGCCTGTTTGCAAGGCTAGGAAAGAGCAGAGCCCCAGTCTTGCTGTTTATCTGCAATGACTGACAGGGCAAGTGAGGACCAGCAGGACAATTCCTGCCTAGCACCTTCCTTGGAGGAGAAAGAGTGCAACGTTTCATTTTAGCTTTTTGGAGTGCGAGAGTGAGAAAAAACAGAGTGCCTGTTTGCAAGGCTAGGAAAGAGCAGAGCCCCAGTCTTTCTGTTTATCTGCAATGACTGCCAGGGCAAGTGAGGACCAGCAAGACAATTCCTGCCTAGCACCTTCCTTGGAGGAGAGAGAGTGCAACGTTTCATTTTAGCATTTTGGCGCTCACGAGGGAGACAAACTGCTTTGGCTGTTTGCAAGGCTAGGAAAGAGCAGAGCCCCAGTCTTGCTGTTTATCTGCAATGACTGCCAGGGCAAGTGAGGACCAGCAAGACCATTCCTGCCTAGCACCTTCCTTGGAGGAGAGAGAGTGCAACGTTTCATTTTGCTTTTTGGAGTGCGAGAGTGAGAAAAAGCAGAGTTCCTGTTTGCAAGGCTAGGAAAGAGCAGACCCCCAGTCTTGCCGTTTATCTGCAATGACTGCCAGGGCAAGTGAGGACCAGCAAGACAATTCCTGCCTAGCACCTTCCTTGGAGGAGAAAGAGTGCAATGTTTCATTTTAGCTTTTTGGAGTGCGAGAGTGAGAAAAAGCAGAGTGCCTGTTTGGAAGGCTAGGAAAGAGCAGAGCCCCAGTCTTGCTGTTTATCTGCAATGACTGCCAGGGCAAGTGAGGACCAGCAAGACAATTCCTGCCTAGCACCTTCCTTGGAGGAGAGAGAGTGCAACGTTTCATTTTAGCTTTTTGGAGTGCGAGAGTGAGAAAAAGCAGAGTGCCTGTTTGCAAGGCTAGGAAAGAGCAGAGCCCCAGTCTTGCTGTTTATCTGCAATGACTGCCAGGGCAAGTGAGGACCAGCAAGACAATTCCTGCCTAGCACCTTCCTTGGAGGAGAGAGAGTGCAACGTTTCATCTTAGCATTTTGGCGCTCACGAGGGAGACAAACTGCTTTGGCTGTTTGCAAGGCTAGGAAAGAGCAGAGCCCCAGTCTTGCTGTTTATCTGCAATGACTGCCAGGGCAAGTGAGGACCAGCAAGACCATTCCTGCCTAGCACCTTCCTTGGAGGAGAGAGAGTGCAACGTTTCATTTTGCTTTTTGGAGTGCGAGAGTGAGAAAAAGCAGAGTTCCTGTTTGCAAGGCTAGGAAAGAGCAGACCCCCAGTCTTGCCGTTTATCTGCAATGACTGCCAGGGCAAGTGAGGACCAGCAAGACAATTCCTGCCTAGCACCTTCCTTGGAGGAGCGAGAGTGCAATGTTTCATTTTAGCTTTTTGGAGTGCGAGAGTGAGAAAAAGCAGAGTGCCTGTTTGCAAGGCTAGGAAAGAGCAGAGCCCCAGTCTTGCTGTTTATCTGCAATGACTGCCAGGGCAAGTGAGGACCAGCAAGACAATTCCTGCCTAGCACCTTCCTTGGAGAAGAGAGAGTGCAATGTTTCATTTTAGCTTTTTGGAGTGCGAGAGTGAGAAAAAGCAGAGTGCCTGTTTGCAAGGCTAGGAAAGAGCAGAGCCCCAGTCTTGCTGTTTATCTGCAATGACTGACAGGGCAAGTGAGGACCAGCAGGACAATTCCTGCCTAGCACCTTCCTTGGAGGAGAGAGAGTGCAACGTTTCATTTTAGCATTTTGGCGCTCACGAGGGAGACAAACTGCTTTGGTTGTTTGCAAGGCTAGGAAAGAGCAGAGCCCCAGTCTTGCTGTTTATCTGCAATGACTGCCAGGGCAAGTGAGGACGAGCAAGACAATTCCTGCCTAGCACCTTCCTTGGAGGAGAGAGAGTGCAACGTTACATTTTAGCATTTTGGCGCTCACGAGGGAGACAAACTGCTTTGGTTGTTTGCAAGGCTAGGAAAGAGCAGAGACCCAGTCTTGCTGTTTATCTGCAATGACTGCCAGGGCAAGTGAGGACCAGCAAGACAATTACTGCCTAGCACCTTCCTTGGAGGAGAGAGAGTGCAATGTTTCATTTTAGCTTTTTGGAGTGCGAGAGTGAGAAAAAGCAGAGTGCCTGTTTGGAAGGCTAGGAAAGGGCAGAGCCCCAGTCTTGCTGTTTATCTGCAATGACTGCCAGGGCAAGTGAGGACCAGCAAGACAATTCCTGCCTAGCACCTTCCTTGGAGGAGAAAGAGTGCAACGTTTCATTTTAGCTTTTTGGAGTGCGAGAGTGAGAAAAAACAGAGTGCCTGTTTGCAAGGCTAGGAAAGAGCAGAGCCCCAGTCTTTCTGTTTATCTGCAATGACTGCCAGGGCAAGTGAGGACCAGCAAGACAATTCCTGCCTAGCACCTTCCTTGGAGGAGAGAGAGTGCAACGTTTCATTTTAGCATTTTGGCGCTCACGAGGGAGACAAACTGCTTTGGCTGTTTGCAAGGCTAGGAAAGAGCAGAGCCCCAGTCTTGCTGTTTATCTGCAATGACTGCCAGGGCAAGTGAGGACCAGCAAGACCATTCCTGCCTAGCACCTTCCTTGGAGGAGAGAGAGTGCAACGTTTCATTTTAGCTTTTTGGAGTGCGAGAGTGAGAAAAAGCAGAGTGCCTGTTTGCAAGGCTAGGAAAGAGCAGAGCCCCAGTCTTGCTGTTTATCTGCAATGACTGCCAGGGCAAGTGAGGACCAGCAAGACAATTCCTGCCTAGCACCTTCCTTGGAGGAGAGAGAGTGCAACGTTTCATTTTAGCATTTTGGCGCTCACGAGGGAGACAAACTGCTTTGGCTGTTAGCAAGGCTAGGAAAGAGCAGAGCCCCAGTCTTGCTGTTTATCTGCAATGACTGCCAGGGCAAGTGAGGACCAGCAAGACAATTCCTGCCTAGCACCTTCCTTGGAGGAGAGAGAGTGCAACGTTTCATTTTAGCATTTTGGCGCTCACGAGGGAGACAAACTGCTTTGGTTGATTGCAAGGCTAGGAAAGAGCAGAGCCCCAGTCTTGCTGTTTATCTGCAATGACTGCCAGGGCAAGTGAGGACCAGCAAGACAATTCCTGCCTAGCACCTTCCTTGGAGGAGAGAGAGTGCAACGTTTCATTTTAGCTTTTTGGAGTGCGCGAGTGAGAAAAAGCAGAGTGCCTGTTTGCAAGGCTAGGAAAGAGCAGAGCCCCAGTCTTGCTGTTTATCTGCAATGACTGCCAGGGCAAGTGAGGACCAGCAAGACAATTCCTGCCTAGCACCTTCCTTGGAGGAGAGAGAGTGCAACGTTTCATTTTAGCATTTTGGCGCTCACAATGGAGACAAACTGCTTTGGCTGTTTGCAAGGCTAGGAAAGAGCAGAGCCCCAGTCTTGCTGTTTATCTGCAATGACTGCCAGGGCAAGTGAGGACCAGCAAGACCATTCCTGCCTAGCACCTTCCTTGGAGGAGAGAGAGTGCAACATTTCATTTTGCTTTTTGGAGTGCGAGAGTGAGAAAAAGCAGAGTTCCTGTTTGCAAGGCTAGGAAAGAGCAGACCCCCAGTCTTGCCGTTTATCTGCAATGACTGCCAGGGCAAGTGAGGACCAGCAAGACAATTCCTGCCTAGCACCTTCCTTGGAGGAGCGAGAGTGCAATGTTTCATTTTAGCTTTTTGGAGTGCGAGAGTGAGAAAAAGCAGAGTGCCTGTTTGCAAGGCTAGGAAAGAGCAGAGCCCCAGTCTTGCTGTTTATCTGCAATGACTGCCAGGGCAAGTGAGGACCAGCAAGACAATTCCTGCCTAGCACCTTCCTTGGAGGAGAGAGAGTGCAACGTTTCATTTTAGCATTTTGGCGCTCACAATGGAGACAAACTGCTTTGGCTGTTTGCAAGGCTAGGAAAGAGCAGAGCCCCAGTCTTGCTGTTTATCTGCAATGACTGCCAGGGCAAGTGAGGACCAGCAAGACCATTCCTGCCTAGCACCTTCCTTGGAGGAGAGAGAGTGCAACATTTCATTTTGCTTTTTGGAGTGCGAGAGTGAGAAAAAGCAGAGTTCCTGTTTGCAAGGCTAGGAAAGAGCAGACCCCCAGTCTTGCCGTTTATCTGCAATGACTGCCAGGGCAAGTGAGGACCAGCAAGACAATTCCTGCCTAGCACCTTCCTTGGAGGAGCGAGAGTGCAATGTTTCATTTTAGCTTTTTGGAGTGCGAGAGTGAGAAAAAGCAGAGTGCCTGTTTGCAAGGCTAGGAAAGAGCAGAGCCCCAGTCTTGCCGTTTATCTGCAATGACTGCCAGGGCAAGTGAGGACCAGCAAGACAATTCCTGCCTAGCACCTTCCTTGTAGGAGAGAGAGTGCAATGTTTCATTTTAGCTTTTTGGAGTGCGAGAGTGAGAAAAAGCAGAGTGCCTGTTTGGAAGGCTAGGAAAGAGCAGAGCCCCAGTCTTGCTGTTTATCTGCAATGACTGCCAGGGCAAGTGAGGACCAGCAAGACAATTCCTGCCTAGCACCTTCCTTGGAGGAGAGAGAGTGCAACGTTTCATTTTAGCATTTTGGCGCTCACGAGGGAGACAAACTGCTTTGGCTGTTTGCAAGGCTAGGAAAGAGCAGAGCCCCAGTCTTGCTGTTTATCTGCAATGACTGCCAGGGCAAGTGAGGACCAGCAAGACAATTCCTGCCTAGCACCTTCCTTGGAGGAGAGAGAGTGCAACGTTTCATTTTGCTTTTTGGAGTGCGAGAGTGAGAAAAAGCAGAGTTCCTGTTTGCAAGGCTAGGAAAGAGCAGACCCCCAGTCTTGCCGTTTATCTGCAATGACTGCCAGGGCAAGTGAGGGCCAGCAAGACAATTCCTGCCTAGCACCTTCCTTGTAGGAGAGAGAGTGCAATGTTTCATTTTAGCTTTTTGGAGTGCGAGAGTGAGAAAAAGCAGAGTGCCTGTTTGCAAGGCGAGGAAAGAGCAGAGCCCCAGTCTTGCTGTTTATCTGCAATGACTGCCAGGGCAAGTGAGGACCAGCAAGACAATTCCTGCCTAGCACCTTCCTTGGAGGAGAGAGAGTGCAACGTTTCATTTTAGCTTTTTGGAGTGCGAGAGTGAGAAAAAGCAGAGTGCCTGTTTGCAAGGCTAGGAAAGAGCAGAGCCCCAGTCTTGCTGTTTATCTGCAATGACTGCCAGGGCAAGTGAGGACCAGCAAGACAATTCCTGCCTAGCACCTTCCTTGGAGGAGAGAGAGTGCAACGTTTCATTTTAGCTTTTTGGAGTGCGAGAGTGAGAAAAAGCAGAGTGCCTGTTTGCAAGGCTAGGAAAGAGCAGAGCCCCAGTCTTGCTGTTTATCTGCAATGACTGCCAGGGCAAGTGAGGACCAGCAAGACAATTCTTGCCTAGCACCTTCCTTGGAGGAGAGAGAGTGCAACGTTTCATTTTAGCATTTTGGCGCTCACGAGGGAGACAAACTGCTTTGGCTGTTTGCAAGGCTAGGAAAGAGCAGAGCCCCAGTCTTGCTGTTTATCTGCAATGACTGCCAGGGCAAGTGAGGACCAGCAAGACAATTCCTGCCTAGCACCTTCCTTGGAGGAGAGAGAGTGCAACGTTTCATTTTAGCATTTTGGCGCTCACGAGGGAGACAAACTGCTTTGGTTGTTTGCAAGGCTAGGAAAGAGCAGAGCCCCAGTCTTGCTGTTTATCTGCAATGACTGCCAGGGCAAGTGAGGACCAGCAAGACAATTCCTGCCTAGCACCTTCCTTGGAGGAGAGAGAGTGCAACGTTTCATTTTAGCTTTTTGGAGTGCGAGAGTGAGAAAAAGCAGAGTGCCTGTTTGCAAGGCTAGGAAAGAGCAGAGCCCCAGTCTTGCTGTTTATCTGCAATGACTGCCAGGGTAAGTGTGAACCAGCAAGACAATTCCTGCCTAGCACCTTCCTTGGAGGAGAGAGAGTGCAACGTTTCATTTTAGCATTTTGGCGCTCACGAGGGAGACAAACTGCTTTGGCTGTTTGCAAGGCTAGGAAAGAGCAGAGCCCCAGTCTTGCCGTTTATCTGCAATGACTGCCAGGGCAAGTGAGGACCAGCAAGACAATTCCTGCCTAGCACCTTCCTTGGAGGAGAGAGAGTGCAACGTTTCATTTTAGCATTTTGGCGCTCACGAGGGAGACAAACTGCTTTGGTTGTTTGCAAGGCTAGGAAAGAGCAGAGCCCCAGTCTTGCTGTTTATCTGCAATGACTGCCAGGGCAAGTGAGGACCAGCAAGACAATTCCTGCCTAGCACCTTCCTTGGAGGAGAGAGAGTGCAACGTTTCATTTTAGCATTTTGGTGCTCACGAGGGAGACAAACTGCTTTGGCTGTTTGCAAGGCTAGGAAAGAGCAGAGCCCCAGTCTTGCTGTTTATCTGCAATGACTGCCAGGGCAAGTGAGGACCAGCAAGACCATTCCTGCCTAGCACCTTCCTTGGAGGAGAGAGAGTGCAACGTTTCATTTTGCTTTTTGGAGTGCGAGAGTGAGAAAAAGCAGAGTTCCTGTTTGCAAGGCTAGGAAAGAGCAGACCCCCAGTCTTGCCGTTTATCTGCAATGACTGCCAGGGCAAGTGAGGACCAGCAAGACAATTCCTGCCTAGCACCTTCCTTGGAGGAGAAAGAGTGCAACGTTTCATTTTAGCTTTTTGGAGTGCGAGAGTGAGAAAAAACAGAGTGCCTGTTTGCAAGGCTAGGAAAGAGCAGAGCCCCAGTCTTGCTGTTTATCTGCAATGACTGCCAGGGCAAGTGAGGACCAGCAAGACAATTCCTGCCTAGCACCTTCCTTGTAGGAGAGAGAGTGCAATGTTTCATTTTAGCTTTTTGGAGTGCGAGAGTGAGAAAAAGCAGAGTGCCTGTTTGGAAGGCTAGGAAAGAGCAGAGCCCCAGTCTTGCTGTTTATCTGCAATGACTGCCAGGGCAAGTGAGGACCAGCAAGACAATTCCTGCCTAGCACCTTCCTTGGAGGAGAGAGAGTGCAACGTTTCATTTTAGCATTTTGGCGCTCACGAGGGAGACAAACTGCTTTGGCTGTTTGCAAGGCTAGGAAAGAGCAGAGCCCCAGTCTTGCTGTTTATCTGCAATGACTGCCAGGGCAAGTGAGGACCAGCAAGACAATTCCTGCCTAGCACCTTCCTTGGAGGAGAGAGAGTCCAACGTTTCATTTTGCTTTTTGGAGTGCGAGAGTGAGAAAAAGCAGAGTTCCTGTTTGCAAGGCTAGGAAAGAGCAGACCCCCAGTCTTGCCGTTTATCTGCAATGACTGCCAGGGCAAGTGAGGGCCAGCAAGACAATTCCTGCCTAGCACCTTCCTTGTAGGAGAGAGAGTGCAATGTTTCATTTTAGCTTTTTGGAGTGCGAGAGTGAGAAAAAGCAGAGTGCCTGTTTGCAAGGCGAGGAAAGAGCAGAGCCCCAGTCTTGCTGTTTATCTGCAATGACTGCCAGGGCAAGTGAGGACCAGCAAGACAATTCCTGCCTAGCACCTTCCTTGGAGGAGAGAGAGTGCAACGTTTCATTTTAGCTTTTTGGAGTGCGAGAGTGAGAAAAAGCAGAGTGCCTGTTTGCAAGGCTAGGAAAGAGCAGAGCCCCAGTCTTGCTGTTTATCTGCAATGACTGCCAGGGCAAGTGAGGACCAGCAAGACAATTCCTGCCTAGCACCTTCCTTGGAGGAGAGAGAGTGCAACGTTTCATTTTAGCTTTTTGGAGTGCGAGAGTGAGAAAAAGCAGAGTGCCTGTTTGCAAGGCTAGGAAAGAGCAGAGCCCCAGTCTTGCTGTTTATCTGCAATGACTGCCAGGGCAAGTGAGGACCAGCAAGACAATTCTTGCCTAGCACCTTCCTTGGAGGAGAGAGAGTGCAACGTTTCATTTTAGCATTTTGGCGCTCACGAGGGAGACAAACTGCTTTGGCTGTTTGCAAGGCTAGGAAAGAGCAGAGCCCCAGTCTTGCTGTTTATCTGCAATGACTGCCAGGGCAAGTGAGGACCAGCAAGACAATTCCTGCCTAGCACCTTCCTTGGAGGAGAGAGAGTGCAACGTTTCATTTTAGCATTTTGGCGCTCACGAGGGAGACAAACTGCTTTGGTTGTTTGCAAGGCTAGGAAAGAGCAGAGCCCCAGTCTTGCTGTTTATCTGCAATGACTGCCAGGGCAAGTGAGGACCAGCAAGACAATTCCTGCCTAGCACCTTCCTTGGAGGAGAGAGAGTGCAACGTTTCATTTTAGCTTTTTGGAGTGCGAGAGTGAGAAAAAGCAGAGTGCCTGTTTGCAAGGCTAGGAAAGAGCAGAGCCCCAGTCTTGCTGTTTATCTGCAATGACTGCCAGGGTAAGTGTGAACCAGCAAGACAATTCCTGCCTAGCACCTTCCTTGGAGGAGAGAGAGTGCAACGTTTCATTTTAGCATTTTGGCGCTCACGAGGGAGACAAACTGCTTTGGCTGTTTGCAAGGCTAGGAAAGAGCAGAGCCCCAGTCTTGCCGTTTATCTGCAATGACTGCCAGGGCAAGTGAGGACCAGCAAGACAATTCCTGCCTAGCACCTTCCTTGGAGGAGAGAGAGTGCAACGTTTCATTTTAGCATTTTGGCGCTCACGAGGGAGACAAACTGCTTTGGTTGTTTGCAAGGCTAGGAAAGAGCAGAGCCCCAGTCTTGCTGTTTATCTGCAATGACTGCCAGGGCAAGTGAGGACCAGCAAGACAATTCCTGCCTAGCACCTTCCTTGGAGGAGAGAGAGTGCAACGTTTCATTTTAGCATTTTGGTGCTCACGAGGGAGACAAACTGCTTTGGCTGTTTGCAAGGCTAGGAAAGAGCAGAGCCCCAGTCTTGCTGTTTATCTGCAATGACTGCCAGGGCAAGTGAGGACCAGCAAGACCATTCCTGCCTAGCACCTTCCTTGGAGGAGAGAGAGTGCAACGTTTCATTTTGCTTTTTGGAGTGCGAGAGTGAGAAAAAGCAGAGTTCCTGTTTGCAAGGCTAGGAAAGAGCAGACCCCCAGTCTTGCCGTTTATCTGCAATGACTGCCAGGGCAAGTGAGGACCAGCAAGACAATTCCTGCCTAGCACCTTCCTTGGAGGAGAAAGAGTGCAACGTTTCATTTTAGCTTTTTGGAGTGCGAGAGTGAGAAAAAACAGAGTGCCTGTTTGCAAGGCTAGGAAAGAGCAGAGCCCCAGTCTTGCTGTTTATCTGCAATGACTGCCAGGGCAAGTGAGGACCAGCAAGACAATTCCTGCCTAGCACCTTCCTTGGAGGAGAGAGAGTGCAACGTTTCATTTTAGCATTTTGGCGCTCACGAGGGAGACAAACTGCTTTGGCTGTTAGCAAGGCTAGGAAAGAGCAGAGCCCCAGTCTTGCTGTTTTTCTGCAATGACTGCCAGGGCAAGTGAGGACCAGCAAGACAATTCCTGCCTAGCACCTTCCTTGGAGGAGAGAGAGTGCAACGTTTCATTTTAGCTTTTTGGAGTGCGAGAGTGAGAAAAAGCAGAGTGCCTGTTTGCAAGGCTAGGAAAGAGCAGAGCCCCAGTCTTGCTGTTTATCTGCAATGACTGCCAGGGCAAGTGAGGACCACCAAGACAATTCCTGCCTAGCACCTTCCTTGGAGAAGAGAGAGTGCAATGTTTCATTTTAGCTTTTTGGAGTGCGAGAGTGAGAAAAAGCAGAGTGCCTGTTTGCAAGGCGAGGAAAGAGCAGAGCACCAGTCTTGCTGTTTATCTGCAATGACTGCCAGGGCAAGTGAGGACCAGCAAGACAATTCCTGCCTAGCACCTTCCTTGGAGGAGAGAGAGTGCAACGTTTCATTTTAGCATTTTGGCGCTCACGAGGGAGACAAACTGCTTTGGTTGATTGCAAGGCTAGGAAAGAGCAGAGCCCCAGTCTTGCTGTTTATCTGCAATGACTGCCAGGGCAAGTGAGGACCAGCAAGACAATTCCTGCCTAGCACCTTCCTTGGAGGAGAGAGAGTGCAACGTTTCATTTTAGCTTTTTGGAGTGCGCGAGTGAGAAAAAGCAGAGTGCCTGTTTGCAAGGCTAGGAAAGAGCAGAGCCCCAGTCTTGCTGTTTATCTGCAATGACTGCCAGGGCAAGTGAGGACCAGCAAGACAATTCCTGCCTAGCACCTTCCTTGGAGGAGAGAGAGTGCAACGTTTCATTTTAGCATTTTGGCGCTCACAATGGAGACAAACTGCTTTGGCTGTTTGCAAGGCTAGGAAAGAGCAGAGCCCCAGTCTTGCTGTTTATCTGCAATGACTGCCAGGGCAAGTGAGGACCAGCAAGACCATTCCTGCCTAGCACCTTCCTTGGAGGAGAGAGAGTGCAACATTTCATTTTGCTTTTTGGAGTGCGAGAGTGAGAAAAAGCAGAGTTCCTGTTTGCAAGGCTAGGAAAGAGCAGACCCCCAGTCTTGCCGTTTATCTGCAATGACTGCCAGGGCAAGTGAGGACCAGCAAGACAATTCCTGCCTAGCACCTTCCTTGGAGGAGCGAGAGTGCAATGTTTCATTTTAGCTTTTTGGAGTGCGAGAGTGAGAAAAAGCAGAGTGCCTGTTTGCAAGGCTAGGAAAGAGCAGAGCCCCAGTCTTGCTGTTTATCTGCAATGACTGCCAGGGCAAGTGAGGACCAGCAAGACAATTCCTGCCTAGCACCTTCCTTGTAGGAGAGAGAGTGCAATGTTTCATTTTAGCTTTTTGGAGTGCGAGAGTGAGAAAAAGCAGAGTGCCTGTTTGGAAGGCTAGGAAAGAGCAGAGCCCCAGTCTTGCTGTTTATCTGCAATGACTGCCAGGGCAAGTGAGGACCAGCAAGACCATTCCTGCCTAGCACCTTCCTTGGAGGAGAGAGAGTGCAACGTTTCATTTTAGCATTTTGGCGCTCACGAGGGAGACAAACTGCTTTGGCTGTTTGCAAGGCTAGGAAAGAGCAGAGCCCCAGTCTTGCTGTTTATCTGCAATGACTGCCAGGGCAAGTGAGGACCAGCAAGACAATTCCTGCCTAGCACCTTCCTTGGAGGAGAGAGAGTGCAACGTTTCATTTTGCTTTTTGGAGTGCGAGAGTGAGAAAAAGCAGAGTTCCTGTTTGCAAGGCTAGGAAAGAGCAGACCCCCAGTCTTGCCGTTTATCTGCAATGACTGCCAGGGCAAGTGAGGACCAGCAAGACAATTCCTGCCTAGCACCTTCCTTGTAGGAGAGAGAGTGCAATGTTTCATTTTAGCTTTTTGGAGTGCGAGAGTGAGAAAAAGCAGAGTTCCTGTTTGCAAGGCTAGGAAAGAGCAGACCCCCAGTCTTGCCGTTTATCTGCAATGACTGCCAGGGCAAGTGAGGACCAGCAAGACAATTCCTGCCTAGCACCTTCCTTGTAGGAGAGAGAGTGCAACGTTTCATTTTAGCTTTTTGGAGTGCGAGAGTGAGAAAAAGCAGAGTGCCTGTTTGCAAGGCTAGGAAAGAGCAGAGCCCCAGTCTTGCTGTTTATCTGCAATGACTGCCAGGGCAAGTGAGGACCAGCAAGACAATTCCTGCCTAGCACCTTCCTTGGAGGAGAGAGAGTGCAACGTTTCATTTTAGCTTTTTGGAGTGCGAGAGTGAGAAAAAGCAGAGTGCCTGTTTGCAAGGCTAGGAAAGAGCAGAGCCCCAGTCTTGCTGTTTATCTGCAATGACTGCCAGGGCAAGTGAGGACCAGCAAGACAATTCTTGCCTAGCACCTTCCTTGGAGGAGAGAGAGTGCAACGTTTCATTTTAGCATTTTGGCGCTCACGAGGGAGACAAACTGCTTTGGCTGTTTGCAAGGCTAGGAAAGAGCAGAGCCCCAGTCTTGCTGTTTATCTGCAATGACTGCCAGGGCAAGTGAGGACCAGCAAGACAATTCCTGCCTAGCACCTTCCTTGGAGGAGAGAGAGTGCAACGTTTCATTTTAGCATTTTGGCGCTCACGAGGGAGACAAACTGCTTTGGTTGTTTGCAAGGCTAGGAAAGAGCAGAGCCCCAGTCTTGCTGTTTATCTGCAATGACTGCCAGGGCAAGTGAGGACCAGCAAGACAATTCCTGCCTAGCACCTTCCTTGGAGGAGAGAGAGTGCAACGTTTCATTTTAGCTTTTTGGAGTGCGAGAGTGAGAAAAAGCAGAGTGCCTGTTTGCAAGGCTAGGAAAGAGCAGAGCCCCAGTCTTGCTGTTTATCTGCAATGACTGCCAGGGTAAGTGAGGACCAGCAAGACAATTCCTGCCTAGCACCTTCCTTGGAGGAGAGAGAGTGCAACGTTTCATTTTAGCATTTTGGCGCTCACGAGGGAGACAAACTGCTTTGGCTGTTTGCAAGGCTAGGAAAGAGCAGAGCCCCAGTCTTGCCGTTTATCTGCAATGACTGCCAGGGCAAGTGAGGACCAGCAAGACAATTCCTGCCTAGCACCTTCCTTGGAGGAGAGAGAGTGCAACGTTTCATTTTAGCATTTTGGCGCTCACGAGGGAGACAAACTGCTTTGGTTGTTTGCAAGGCTAGGAAAGAGCAGAGCCCCAGTCTTGCTGTTTATCTGCAATGACTGCCAGGGCAAGTGAGGACCAGCAAGACAATTCCTGCCTAGCACCTTCCTTGGAGGAGAGAGAGTGCAACGTTTCATTTTAGCATTTTGGTGCTCACGAGGGAGACAAACTTCTTTGGCTGTTTGCAAGGCTAGGAAAGAGCAGAGCCCCAGTCTTGCTGTTTATCTGCAATGACTGCCAGGGCAAGTGAGGACCAGCAAGACCATTCCTGCCTAGCACCTTCCTTGGAGGAGAGAGAGTGCAACGTTTCATTTTGCTTTTTGGAGTGCGAGAGTGAGAAAAAGCAGAGTTCCTGTTTGCAAGGCTAGGAAAGAGCAGACCCCCAGTCTTGCCGTTTATCTGCAATGACTGCCAGGGCAAGTGAGGACCAGCAAGACAATTCCTGCCTAGCACCTTCCTTGGAGGAGAAAGAGTGCAACGTTTCATTTTAGCTTTTTGGAGTGCGAGAGTGAGAAAAAACAGAGTGCCTGTTTGCAAGGCTAGGAAAGAGCAGAGCCCCAGTCTTGCTGTTTATCTGCAATGACTGCCAGGGCAAGTGAGGACCAGCAAGACAATTCCTGCCTAGCACCTTCCTTGGAGGAGAGAGAGTGCAACGTTTCATTTTAGCTTTTTGGAGAGCGAGAGTGAGAAAAAGCAGAGTGCCTGTTTGCAAGGCTAGGAAAGAGCAGAGCCCCAGTCTTGCTGTTTATCTGCAATGACTGCCAGGGCAAGTGAGGACCACCAAGACAATTCCTGCCTAGCACCTTCCTTGGAGAAGAGAGAGTGCAATGTTTCATTTTAGCTTTTTGGAGTGCGAGAGTGAGAAAAAGCAGAGTGCCTGTTTGCAAGGCGAGGAAAGAGCAGAGCACCAGTCTTGCTGTTTATCTGCAATGACTGCCAGGGCAAGTGAGGACCAGCAAGACAATTCCTGCCTAGCACCTTCCTTGGAGGAGAGAGAGTGCAACGTTTCATTTTAGCATTTTGGCGCTCACGAGGGAGACAAACTGCTTTGGTTGTTTGCAAGGCTAGGAAAGAGCAGAGCCCCAGTCTTGCTGTTTATCTGCAATGACTGCCAGGGCAAGTGAGGACCAGCAAGACAATTCCTGCCTAGCACCTTCCTTGGAGGAGAGAGAGTGCAACGTTTCATTTTAGCATTTTGGCGCTCACGAGGGAGACAAACTGCTTTGGCTGTTTGCAAGGCTAGGAAAGAGCAGAGCCCCAGTCTTGCTGTTTATCTGCAATGACTGCCAGGGCAAGTGAGGACCAGCAAGACCATTCCTGCCTAGCACCTTCCTTGGAGGAGAGAGAGTGCAACGTTTCATTTTGCTTTTTGGAGTGCGAGAGTGAGAAAAAGCAGAGTGCCTGTTTGCAAGGCTAGGAAAGAGCAGAGCCCCAGTCTTGCCGTTTATCTGCAATGACTGCCAGGGCAAGTGAGGACCAGCAAGACAATTCCTGCCTAGCACCTTCCTTGGAGGAGAAAGAGTGCAACGTTTCATTTTAGCTTTTTGGAGTGCGAGAGTGAGAAAAAACAGAGTGCCTGTTTGCAAGGCTAGGAAAGAGCAGAGCCCCAGTCTTGCTGTTTATCTGCAATGACTGCCAGGTAAAGTGAGGACCAGCAAGACAATTCCTGCCTAGCACCTTCCTTGGAGGAGAGAGAGTGCAACGTTTCATTTTAGCATTTTGGCGCTCACGAGGGAGACAAACTGCTTTGGCTGTTAGCAAGGCTAGGAAAGAGCAGAGCCCCAGTCTTGCTGTTTTTCTGCAATGACTGCCAGGGCAAGTGAGTACCAGCAAGACAATTCCTGCCTAGCACCTTCCTTGGAGGAGAGAGAGTGCAACGTTTCATTTTAGCTTTTTGGAGTGCGAGAGTGAGAAAAAGCAGAGTGCCTGTTTGCAAGGCTAGGAGAGAGCAGAGCCCCAGTCTTGCTGTTTATCTGCAATGACTGCCAGGGCAAGTGAGGACCACCAAGACAATTCCTGCCTAGCACCTTCCTTGGAGAAGAGAGAGTGCAATGTTTCATTTTAGCTTTTTGGAGTGCGAGAGTGAGAAAAAGCAGAGTGCCTGTTTGCAAGGCGAGGAAAGAGCAGAGCCCCAGTCTTGCTGTTTATCTGCAATGACTGCCAGGGCAAGTGAGGACCAGCAAGACAATTCCTGCCTAGCACCTTCCTTGGAGGAGAGAGAGTGCAACGTTTCATTTTAGCATTTTGGCGCTCACGAGGGAGACAAACTGCTTTGGCTGTTTGCAAGGCTAGGAAAGAGCAGAGCCCCAGTCTTGCTGTTTATCTGCAATGACTGCCAGGGCAAGTGAGGACCAGCAAGACCATTCCTGCCTAGCACCTTCCTTGGAGGAGAGAGAGTGCAACGTTTCATTTTGCTTTTTGGAGTGCGAGAGTGAGAAAAAGCAGAGTTCCTGTTTGCAAGGCTAGGAAAGAGCAGACCCCCAGTCTTGCCGTTTATCTGCAATGACTGCCAGGGCAAGTGAGGACCAGCAAGACAATTCCTGCCTAGCACCTTCCTTGGAGGAGAAAGAGTGCAACGTTTCATTTTAGCTTTTTGGAGTGCGAGAGTGAGAAAAAATAGAGTGCCTGTTTGCAAGGCTAGGAAAGAGCAGAGCCCCAGTCTTGCTGTTTATCTGCAATGACTGCCAGGGCAAGTGAGGACCAGCAAGACAATTCCTGCCTAGCACCTTCCTTGGAGGAGAGAGAGTGCAACGTTTCATTTTAGCATTTTGGCGCTCACGAGGGAGACAAACTGCTTTGGCTGTTAGCAAGGCTAGGAAAGAGCAGAGCCCCAGTCTTGCTGTTTTTCTGCAATGACTGCCAGGGCAAGTGAGTACCAGCAAGACAATTCCTGCCTAGCACCTTCCTTGGAGGAGAGAGAGTGCAACGTTTCATTTTAGCTTTTTGGAGTGCGAGAGTGAGAAAAAGCAGAGTGCCTGTTTGCAAGGCTAGGAGAGAGCAGAGCCCCAGTCTTGCTGTTTATCTGCAATGACTGCCAGGGCAAGTGAGGACCACCAAGACAATTCCTGCCTAGCACCTTCCTTGGAGAAGAGAGAGTGCAATGTTTCATTTTAGCTTTTTGGAGTGCGAGAGTGAGAAAAAGCAGAGTGCCTGTTTGCAAGGCGAGGAAAGAGCAGAGCCCCAGTCTTGCTGTTTATCTGCAATGACTGCCAGGGCAAGTGAGGACCAGCAAGACAATTCCTGCCTAGCACCTTCCTTGGAGGAGAGAGAGTGCAACGTTTCATTTTAGCATTTTGGCGCTCACGAGGGAGACAAACTGCTTTGGCTGTTTGCAAGGCTAGGAAAGAGCAGAGCCCCAGTCTTGCTGTTTATCTGCAATGACTGCCAGGGCAAGTGAGGACCAGCAAGACAATTCCTGCCTAGCACCTTCCTTGGAGGAGAAAGAGTGCAACGTTTCATTTTAGCTTTTTGGAGTGCGAGAGTGAGAAAAAGCAGAGTGCCTGTTTGCAAGGCTAGGAAAGAGCAGAGCCCCAGTCTTGCTGTTTATCTGCAATGACTGCCAGGGCAAGTGAGGACCAGCAAGACAATTCCTGCCTAGCACCTTCCTTGGAGGAGAGAGAGTGCAACGTTTCATTTTAGCATTTTGGCGCTCACGAGGGAGACAAACTGCTTTGGCTGTTTGCAAGGCTAGGAAAGAGCAGAGCCCCAGTCTTGCTGTTTATCTGCAATGACTGCCAGGGCAAGTGAGGACCAGCAAGACAATTCCTGCCTAGCACCTTCCTTGGAGGAGAGAGAGTGCAACGTTTCATTTTAGCATTTTGGCGCTCACGAGGGAGACAAACTGCTTTGGTTGTTTGCAAGGCTAGGAAAGAGCAGAGCCCCAGTCTTGCTGTTTATCTGCAATGACTGCCAGGGCAAGTGAGGACCAGCAAGACAATTCCTGCCTAGCACCTTCCTTGTAGGAGAGAGAGTGCAACGTTTCATTTTAGCATTTTGGCGCTCACGAGGGAGACAAACTGCTTTGGCTGTTTGCAAGGCTAGGAAAGAGCAGAGCCCCAGTCTTGCTGTTTATCTGCAATGAGTGCCAGGGCAAGTGAGGACCAGCAAGACAATTCCTGCCTAGCAACTTCCTTGGAGGAGAGAGAGTGCAACGTTTCATTTTAGCTTTTTGGAGTGCGAGAGTGAGAAAAAGCAGAGTGCCTGTATGGAAGGCTAGGAAAGAGCAGAGCCCCAGTCTTGCTGTTTATCTGCAATGACTGCCAGGGCAAGTGAGGACCAGCAAGACAATTCCTGCCTAGCACCTTCCTTGGAGGAGAGAGAGTGCAACGTTTCATTTTAGCTTTTTGGAGTGCGCGAGTGAGAAAAAGCAGAGTGCCTGTTTGCAAGGCTAGGAAAGAGCAGAGCCCCAGTCTTGCTGTTTATCTGCAATGACTGCCAGGGCAAGTGAGGACCAGCAAGACAATTCCTGCCTAGCACCTTCCTTGGAGGAGAGAGAGTGCAACGTTTCATTTTAGCATTTTGGCGCTCACGAGGGAGACAAACTGCTTTGGCTGTTTGCAAGGCTAGGAAAGAGCAGAGCCCCAGTCTTGCTGTTTATCTGCAATGACTGCCAGGGCAAGTGAGGACCAGCAAGACAATTCCTGCCTAGCACCTTCCTTGGAGGAGAGAGAGTGCAACGTTTCATTTTGCTTTTTGGAGTGCGAGAGTGAGAAAAAGCAGAGTTCCTGTTTGCAAGGCTAGGAAAGAGCAGACCCCCAGTCTTGCCGTTTATCTGCAATGACTGCCAGGGCAAGTGAGGACCAGCAAGACAATTCCTGCCTAGCACCTTCCTTGGAGGAGCGAGAGTGCAATGTTTCATTTTAGCTTTTTGGAGTGCGAGAGTGAGAAAAAGCAGAGTGCCTGTTTGCAAGGCTAGGAAAGAGCAGAGCCCCAGTCTTGCTGTTTATCTGCAATGACTGCCAGGGCAAGTGAGGACCAGCAAGACAATTCCTGCCTAGCACCTTCCTTGTAGGAGAGAGAGTGCAACGTTTCATTTTAGCATTTTGGCGCTCACGAGGGAGACAAACTGCTTTGGCTGTTTGCAAGGCTAGGAAAGAGCAGAGCCCCAGTCTTGCTGTTTATCTGCAATGAGTGCCAGGGCAAGTGAGGACCAGCAAGACAATTCCTGCCTAGCACCTTCCTTGGAGGAGAGAGAGTGCAACGTTTCATTTTAGCTTTTTGGAGTGCGAGAGTGAGAAAAAGCAGAGTGCCTGTATGGAAGGCTAGGAAAGAGCAGAGCCCCAGTCTTGCTGTTTATCTGCAATGACTGCCAGGGCAAGTGAGGACCAGCAAGACAATTCCTGCCTAGCACCTTCCTTGGAGAAGAGAGAGTGCAATGTTTCATTTTAGCTTTTTGGAGTGCGAGAGTGAGAAAAAGCAGAGTGCCTGTATGGAAGGCTAGGAAAGAGCAGAGCCCCAGTCTTGCTGTTTATCTGCAATGACTGCCAGGGCAAGTGAGGACCAGCAAGACAATTCCTGCCTAGCACCTTCCTTGGAGGAGAGAGAGTGCAACGTTTCATTTTAGCTTTTTGGAGTGCGAGAGTGAGAAAAAGCAGAGTGCCTGTTTGCAAGGCTAGGAAAGAGCAGAGCCCCAGTCTTGCTGTTTATCTGCAATGACTGCCAGGGCAAGTGAGGACCAGCAAGACAATTCCTGCCTAGCACCTTCCTTGGAGGAGAGAGAGTGCAACGTTTCATCTTAGCATTTTGGCGCTCACGAGGGAGACAAACTGCTTTGGCTGTTAGCAAGGCTAGGAAAGAGCAGAGCCCCAGTCTTGCTGTTTATCTGCAATGACTGCCAGGCCAAGTGAGGACCAGCAAGACAATTCCTGCCTAGCACCTTCCTTGGAGGAGAGAGAGTGCAACGTTTCATTTTAGCATTTTGGCGCTCACGAGGGAGACAAACTGCTTTGGTTGTTTGCAAGGCTAGGAAAGAGCAGAGCCCCAGTCTTGCTGTTTATCTGCAATGACTGCCAGGGCAAGTGAGGACCAGCAAGACAATTCCTGCCTAGCACCTTCCTTGGAGGAGAGAGAGTGCAACGTTTCATTTTAGCTTTTTGGAGTGCGCGAGTGAGAAAAAGCAGAGTGCCTGTTTGCAAGGCTAGGAAAGAGCAGAGCCCCAGTCTTGCTGTTTATCTGCAATGACTGCCAGGGCAAGTGAGGACCAGCAAGACAATTCCTGCCTAGCACCTTCCTTGGAGGAGAGAGAGTGCAACGTTTCATTTTAGCATTTTGGCGCTCACGAGGGAGACAAACTGCTTTGGCTGTTTGCAAGGCTAGGAAAGAGCAGAGCCCCAGTCTTGCTGTTTATCTGCAATGACTGCCAGGGCAAGTGAGGACCAGCAAGACCATTCCTGCCTAGCACCTTCCTTGGAGGAGAGAGAGTGCAACGTTTCATTTTGCTTTTTGGAGTGCGAGAGTGAGAAAAAGCAGAGTTCCTGTTTGCAAGGCTAGGAAAGAGCAGACCCCCAGTCTTGCCGTTTATCTGCAATGACTGCCAGGGCAAGTGAGGACCAGCAAGACAATTCCTGCCTAGCACCTTCCTTGGAGGAGCGAGAGTGCAATGTTTCATTTTAGCTTTTTGGAGTGGGAGAGTGAGAAAAAGCAGAGTGCCTGTTTGCAAGGCTAGGAAAGAGCAGAGCCCCAGTCTTGCTGTTTATCTGCAATGACTGCCAGGGCAAGTGAGGACCAGCAAGACAATTCCTGCCTAGCACCTTCCTTGTAGGAGAGAGAGTGCAACGTTTCATTTTAGCATTTTGGCGCTCACGAGGGAGACAAACTGCTTTGGCTGTTTGCAAGGCTAGGAAAGAGCAGAGCCCCAGTCTTGCTGTTTATCTGCAATGAGTGCCAGGGCAAGTGAGGACCAGCAAGACAATTCCTGCCTAGCACCTTCCTTGGAGGAGAGAGAGTGCAACGTTTCATTTTAGCTTTTTGGAGTGCGAGAGTGAGAAAAAGCAGAGTGCCTGTATGGAAGGCTAGGAAAGAGCAGAGCCCCAGTCTTGCTGTTTATCTGCAATGACTGCCAGGGCAAGTGAGGACCAGCAAGACAATTCCTGCCTAGCACCTTCCTTGGAGAAGAGAGAGTGCAATGTTTCATTTTAGCTTTTTGGAGTGCGAGAGTGAGAAAAAGCAGAGTGCCTGTATGGAAGGCTAGGAAAGAGCAGAGCCCCAGTCTTGCTGTTTATCTGCAATGACTGCCAGGGCAAGTGAGGACCAGCAAGACAATTCCTGCCTAGCACCTTCCTTGTAGGAGAGAGAGTGCAATGTTTCATTTTAGCTTTTTGGAGTGCGAGAGTGAGAAAAAGCAGAGTGCCTGTTTGCAAGGCTAGGAAAGAGCAGAGCCCCAGTCTTGCTGTTTATCTGCAATGACTGCCAGGGCAAGTGAGGACCAGCAAGACAATTCCTGCCTAGCACCTTCCTTGGAGGAGAGAGAGTGCAACGTTTCATTTTAGCTTTTTGGAGTGCGAGAGTGAGAAAAAGCAGAGTGCCTGTATGGAAGGCTAGGAAAGAGCAGAGCCCCAGTCTTGCTGTTTATCTGCAATGACTGCCAGGGCAAGTGAGGACCAGCAGGACAATTCCTGCCTAGCACCTTCCTTGGAGGAGAGAGAGTGCAACGTTTCATTTTAGCATTTTGGCGCTCACGAGGGAGACAAACTGCTTTGGCTGTTAGCAAGGCTAGGAAAGAGCAGAGCCCCAGTCTTGCTGTTTTTCTGCAATGACTGCCAGGGCAAGTGAGGACCAGCAAGACAATTCCTGCCTAGCACCTTCCTTGGAGGAGAGAGAGTGCAACGTTTCATTTTAGCTTTTTGGAGTGCGAGAGTGAGAAAAAGCAGAGTGCCTGTATGGAAGGCTAGGAAAGAGCAGAGCCCCAGTCTTGCTGTTTATCTGCAATGACTGCCAGGGCAAGTGAGGACCAGCAAGACAATTCCTGCCTAGCACCTTCCTTGGAGAAGAGAGAGTGCAATGTTTCATTTTAGCTTTTTGGAGTGCGAGAGTGAGAAAAAGCAGAGTGCCTGTATGGAAGGCTAGGAAAGAGCAGAGCCCCAGTCTTGCTGTTTATCTGCAATGACTGCCAGGGCAAGTGAGGACCAGCAAGACAATTCCTGCCTAGCACCTTCCTTGTAGGAGAGAGAGTGCAATGTTTCATTTTAGCTTTTTGGAGTGCGAGAGTGAGAAAAAGCAGAGTGCCTGTTTGCAAGGCTAGGAAAGAGCAGAGCCCCAGTCTTGCTGTTTATCTGCAATGACTGCCAGGGCAAGTGAGGACCAGCAAGACAATTCCTGCCTAGCACCTTCCTTGGAGGAGAGAGAGTGCAACGTTTCATTTTAGCTTTTTGGAGTGCGAGAGTGAGAAAAAGCAGAGTGCCTGTATGGAAGGCTAGGAAAGAGCAGAGCCCCAGTCTTGCTGTTTATCTGCAATGACTGCCAGGGCAAGTGAGGACCAGCAGGACAATTCCTGCCTAGCACCTTCCTTGGAGGAGAGAGAGTGCAACGTTTCATTTTAGCATTTTGGCGCTCACGAGGGAGACAAACTTCTTTGGCTGTTAGCAAGGCTAGGAAAGAGCAGAGCCCCAGTCTTGCTGTTTTTCTGCAATGACTGCCAGGGCAAGTGAGGACCAGCAAGACAATTCCTGCCTAGCACCTTCCTTGGAGGAGAGAGAGTGCAACGTTTCATTTTAGCTTTTTGGAGTGCGAGAGTGAGAAAAAGCAGAGTGCCTGTATGGAAGGCTAGGAAAGAGCAGAGCCCCAGTCTTGCTGTTTATCTGCAATGACTGCCAGGGCAAGTGAGGACCAGCAAGACAATTCCTGCCTAGCACCTTCCTTGGAGGAGAGAGAGTGCAACGTTTCATTTTAGCATTTTGGCGCTCACGAGGGAGACAAACTGCTTTGGCTGTTTGCAAGGCTAGGAAAGAGCAGAGCCCCAGTCTTGCTGTTTATCTGCAATGACTGCCAGGGCAAGTGAGGACCAGCAAGACAATTCCTGCCTAGCACCTTCCTTGGAGGAGAGAGAGTGCAACGTTTCATTTTAGCATTTTGGCGCTCACGAGGGAGACAAACTGCTTTGGTTGTTTGCAAGGCTAGGAAAGAGCAGAGCCCCAGTCTTGCTGTTTATCTGCAATGACTGCCAGGGCAAGTGAGGACCAGCAAGACAATTCCTGCCTAGCACCTTCCTTGGAGGAGAGAGAGTGCAACGTTTCATTTTAGCATTTTGGCGCTCACGAGGGAGACAAACTGCTTTGGCTGTTTGCAAGGCTAGGAAAGAGCAGAGCCCCAGTCTTGCTGTTTATCTGCAATGACTGCCAGGGCAAGTGAGGACCAGCAAGACCATTCCTGCCTAGCACCTTCCTTGGAGGAGAGAGAGTGCAACGTTTCATTTTGCTTTTTGGAGTGCGAGAGTGAGAAAAAGCAGAGTTCCTGTTTGCAAGGCTAGGAAAGAGCAGACCCCCAGTCTTGCCGTTTATCTGCAATGACTGCCAGGGCAAGTGAGGACCAGCAAGACAATTCCTGCCTAGCACCTTCCTTGGAGGAGAGAGAGTGCAACGTTTCATTTTAGCTTTTTGGAGTGCGAGAGTGAGAAAAAGCAGAGTGCCTGTATGGAAGGCTAGGAAAGAGCAGAGCCCCAGTCTTGCTGTTTATCTGCAATGACTGCCAGGGCAAGTGAGGACCAGCAGGACAATTCCTGCCTAGCACCTTCCTTGGAGGAGAGAGAGTGCAACGTTTCATTTTAGCATTTTGGCGCTCACGAGGGAGACAAACTGCTTTGGCTGTTAGCAAGGCTAGGAAAGAGCAGAGCCCCAGTCTTGCTGTTTTTCTGCAATGACTGCCAGGGCAAGTGAGGACCAGCAAGACAATTCCTGCCTAGCACCTTCCTTGGAGGAGAGAGAGTGCAACGTTTCATTTTAGCTTTTTGGAGTGCGAGAGTGAGAAAAAGCAGAGTGCCTGTATGGAAGGCTAGGAAAGAGCAGAGCCCCAGTCTTGCTGTTTATCTGCAATGACTGCCAGGGCAAGTGAGGACCAGCAAGACAATTCCTGCCTAGCACCTTCCTTGGAGGAGAGAGAGTGCAACGTTTCATTTTAGCATTTTGGCGCTCACGAGGGAGACAAACTGCTTTGGCTGTTTGCAAGGCTAGGAAAGAGCAGAGCCCCAGTCTTGCTGTTTATCTGCAATGACTGCCAGGGCAAGTGAGGACCAGCAAGACAATTCCTGCCTAGCACCTTCCTTGGAGGAGAGAGAGTGCAACGTTTCATTTTAGCATTTTGGCGCTCACGAGGGAGACAAACTGCTTTGGTTGTTTGCAAGGCTAGGAAAGAGCAGAGCCCCAGTCTTGCTGTTTATCTGCAATGACTGCCAGGGCAAGTGAGGACCAGCAAGACAATTCCTGCCTAGCACCTTCCTTGGAGGAGAGAGAGTGCAACGTTTCATTTTGCTTTTTGGAGTGCGAGAAGGAGAAAAAGCAGAGTTCCTGTTTGCAAGGCTAGGAAAGAGCAGACCCCCAGTCTTGCCGTTTATCTGCAATGACTGCCAGGGCAAGTGAGGACCAGCAAGACAATTCCTGCCTAGCACCTTCCTTGGAGGAGAAAGAGTGCAACGTTTCATTTTAGCTTTTTGGAGTGCGAGAGTGAGAAAAAACAGAGTGCCTGTTTGCAAGGCTAGGAAAGAGCAGAGCCCCAGTCTTGCTGTTTATCTGCAATGACTGCCAGGGCAAGTGAGGACCAGCAAGACAATTCCTGCCTAGCACCTTCCTTGGAGGAGAGAGAGTGCAACGTTTCATTTTAGCATTTTGGCGCTCACGAGGGAGACAAACTGCTTTGGCTGTTAGCAAGGCTATGAAAGAGCAGAGCCCCAGTCTTGCTGTTTTTCTGCAATGACTGCCAGGGCAAGTGAGTACCAGCAAGACAATTCCTGCCTAGCACCTTCCTTGGAGGAGAGAGAGTGCAACGTTTCATTTTAGCTTTTTGGAGTGCGAGAGTGAGAATAAGCAGAGTGCCTGTTTGCAAGGCTAGGAAAGAGCAGAGCCCCAGTCTTGCTGTTTATCTGCAATGACTGCCAGGGCAAGTGAGGACCAGCAAGACAATTCCTGCCTAGCACCTTCCTTGGAGAAGAGAGAGTGCAACGTTTCATTTTAGCTTTTTGGAGTGCGAGAGTGAGAAAAAGCAGAGTGCCTGTTTGCAAGGCTAGGAAAGAGCAGAGCCCCAGTCTTGCTGTTTATCTGCAATGACTGCCAGGGCAAGTGAGGACCAGCAAGACAATTCCTGCCTAGCACCTTCCTTGGAGGAGAGAGAGTGCAACGTTTCATTTTAGCATTTTGGCGCTCACGAGGGAGACAAACTGCTTTGGCTGTTTGCAAGGCTAGGAAAGAGCAGAGCCCCAGTCTTGCTGTTTTTCTGCAATGACTGCCAGGGCAAGTGAGTACCAGCAAGACAATTCCTGCCTAGCACCTTCCTTGGAGGAGAGAGAGTGCAACGTTTCATTTCAGCATTTTGGCGCTCACGAGGGAGACAAACTGCTTTGGCTGTTTGCAAGGCTAGGAAAGAGCAGAGCCCCAGTCTTGCTGTTTATCTGCAATGACTGCCAGGGCAAGTGAGGACCAGCAAGACAATTCCTGCCTAGCACCTTCCTTGGAGGAGAAAGAGTGCAACGTTTCATTTTAGCTTTTTGGAGTGCGAGAGTGAGAAAAAGCAGAGTGCCTGTTTGCAAGGCTAGGAAAGAGCAGAGCCCCAGTCTTGCCGTTTATCTGCAATGACTGCCAGGGCAAGTGAGGACCAGCAAGACAATTCCTGCCTAGCACCTTCCTTGGAGGAGAAAGAGTGCAACGTTTCATTTTAGCTTTTTGGAGTGCGAGAGTGAGAAAAAACAGAGTGCCTGTTTGCAAGGCTAGGAAAGAGCAGAGCCCCAGTCTTGCTGTTTATCTGCAATGACTGCCAGGGCAAGTGAGGACCAGCAAGACAATTCCTGCCTAGAACCTTCCTTGGAGGAGAGAGAGTGCAACGTTTCATTTTAGCATTTTGGCGCTCACGAGGGAGACAAACTGCTTTGGCTGTTAGCAAGGCTAGGAAAGAGCAGAGCCCCAGTCTTGCTGTTTTTCTGCAATGACTGCCAGGGCAAGTGAGTACCAGCAAGACAATTCCTGCCTAGCACCTTCCTTGGAGGAGAGAGAGTGCAACGTTTCATTTTAGCTTTTTGGAGTGCGAGAGTGAGAATAAGCAGAGTGCCTGTTTGCAAGGCTAGGAAAGAGCAGAGCCCCAGTCTTGCTGTTTATCTGCAATGACTGCCAGGGCAAGTGAGGACCACCAAGACAATTCCTGCCTAGCACCTTCCTTGGAGAAGAGAGAGTGCAATGTTTCATTTTAGCTTTTTGGAGTGCGAGAGTGAGAAAAAGCAGAGTGCCTGTTTGCAAGGCGAGGAAAGAGCAGAGCCCCAGTCTTGCTGTTTATCTGCAATGACTGCCAGGGCAAGTGAGGACCAGCAAGACAATTCCTGCCTAGCACCTTCCTTGGAGGAGAGAGAGTGCAACGTTTCATTTTAGCATTTTGGCGCTCACGAGGGAGACAAACTGCTTTGGCTGTTTGCAAGGCTAGGAAAGAGCAGAGCCCCAGTCTTGCTGTTTATCTGCAATGACTGCCAGGGCAAGTGAGGACCAGCAAGACAATTCCTGCCTAGCACCTTCCTTGGAGGAGAAAGAGTGCAACGTTTCATTTTAGCTTTTTGGAGTGCGAGAGTGAGAAAAAGCAGAGTGCCTGTTTGCAAGGCTAGGAAAGAGCAGAGCCCCAGTCTTGCTGTTTATCTGCAATGACTGCCAGGGCAAGTGAGGACCAGCAAGACAATTCCTGCCTAGCACCTTCCTTGGAGGAGAGAGAGTGCAACGTTTCATTTTAGCATTTTGGCGCTCACGAGGGAGACAAACTGCTTTGGCTGTTAGCAAGGCTAGGAAAGAGCAGAGCCCCAGTCTTGCTGTTTATCTGCAATGACTGCCAGGGCAAGTGAGGACCAGCAAGACAATTCCTGCCTAGCACCTTCCTTGGAGGAGAGAGAGTGCAACGTTTCATTTTAGCTTTTTTGAGTGCGAGAGTGAGAAAAAGCAGAGTGCCTGTTTGCAAGGCGAGGAAAGAGCAGAGCCCCAGTCTTGCTGTTTATCTGCAATGACTGCCAGGGCAAGTGAGGACCAGCAAGACAATTCCTGCCTAGCACCTTCCTTGGAGGAGAGAGAGTGCAACGTTTCATTTTAGCATTTTGGCGCTCACGAGGGAGACAAACTGCTTTGGCTGTTTGCAAGGCTAGGAAAGAGCAGAGCCCCAGTCTTGCTGTTTATCTGCAATGAGTGCCAGGGCAAGTGAGGACCAGCAAGACAATTCCTGCCTAGCACCTTCCTTGGAGGAGAAAGAGTGCAACGTTTCATTTTAGCTTTTTGGAGTGCGAGAGTGAGAAAAAGCAGAGTGCCTGTTTGCAAGGCTAGGAAAGAGCAGAGCCCCAGTCTTGCTGTTTATCTGCAATGACTGCCAGGGCAAGTGAGGACCAGCAAGACAATTCCTGCCTAGCACCTTCCTTGGAGGAGAGAGAGTGCAACGTTTCATTTTAGCATTTTGGCGCTCACGAGGGAGACAAACTGCTTTGGCTGTTAGCAAGGCTAGGAAAGAGCAGAGCCCCAGTCTTGCTGTTTATCTGCAATGACTGCCAGGGCAAGTGAGGACCAGCAAGACAATTCCTGCCTAGCACCTTCCTTGGAGGAGAGAGAGTGCAACGTTTCATTTTAGCATTTTGGCGCTCACGAGGGAGACAAACTGCTTTGGTTGTTTGCAAGGCTAGGAAAGAGCAGAGCCCCAGTCTTGCTGTTTATCTGCAATGTCTGCCAGGGCAAGTGAGGACCAGCAAGACAATTCCTGCCTAGCACCTTCCTTGGAGGAGAGAGAGTGCAACGTTTCATTTTAGCTTTTTGGAGTGCGAGAGTGAGAAAAAGCAGAGTGCCTGTTTGCAAGGCTAGGAAAGAGCAGAGCCCCAGTATTGCTGTTTATCTGCAATGACTGCCAGGGCAAGTGAGGACCAGCAAGACAATTCCTGCCTAGCACCTTCCTTGGAGGAGAGAGAGTGCAACGTTTCATTTTAGCATTTTGGCGCTCACGAGGGAGACAAACTGCTTTGGCTGTTTGCAAGGCAAGGAAAGAGCAGAGCCCCAGTCTTGCTGTTTATCTGCAATGACTGCCAGGGCAAGTGAGGACCAGCAAGACAATTCCTGCCTAGCACCTTCCTTGGAGGAGAGAGAGTGCAACGTTTCATTTTAGCATTTTGGCGCTCACGAGGGAGACAAACTGCTTTGGTTGTTTGCAAGGCTAGGAAAGAGCAGAGCCCCAGTCTTGCTGTTTATCTGCAATGACTGCCAGGGCAAGTGAGGACCAGCAAGACAATTCCTGCCTAGCACCTTCCTTGGAGGAGAGAGAGTGCAATGTTTCATTTTAGCTTTTTGGAGTGCGCGAGTGAGAAAAAGCAGAGTGCCTGTTTGCAAGGCTAGGAAAGAGCAGAGCCCCAGTCTTGCTGTTTATCTGCAATGACTGCCAGGGCAAGTGAGGACCAGCAAGACAATTCCTGCCTAGCACCTTCCTTGGAGGAGAGAGAGTGCAACGTTTCATTTTAGCATTTTGGCGCTCACGAGGGAGACAAACTGCTTTGGCTGTTTGCAAGGCTAGGAAAGAGCAGAGCCCCAGTCTTGCTGTTTATCTGCAATGACTGCCAGGGCAAGTGAGGACCAGCAAGACAATTCTTGCCTAGCACCTTCCTTGGAGAGGAGAGAGTTCAACGTTTCATTCTGCTTTTTGGAGTGCCAGAGTGAGAAAAAGCAGAGTGCCTCTTTGCATGGCTAGGAAAGACTGGAGCCCCAGTCTTGCTGTTTATCTGCAATGACTGCCAGGGCAAGTGAGGACCAGCAAGACAATTCCTGCCTAGCACCTTCCTTGGAGGAGAGAGAGTGCAACGTTTCATTTTAGCATTTTGGCGCTCACGAGGGAGACAAACTGCTTTGGCTGTTTGCAAGGCTAGGAAAGAGCAGAGCCCCAGTCTTGCTGTTTATCTGCAATGACTGCCAGGGCAAGTGAGGACCAGCAAGACAATTCCTGCCTAGCACCTTCCTTGGAGGAGAGAGAGTGCAGCGTTTCATTTTAGCTTTTTGGCGCTCACGAGCGAGACAAACTGCTTTGGCTGTTTGCAAGGCTAGGAAAGAGCAGAGCCCCAGTCTTGCTGTTCATGTGCAATGTCTGCCAGGGCAAGTGAGGTCCAGCAAGACAATTCCTGCCTAGCACCTTCCTTGGAGGAGAGAGAGTGCAACGTTTCATTTTAGCATTTTGGCGCTCACGAGCGAGACAAATTGCTTTGGCTGTTTGCAAGGCTAGGAAAGAGCAGAGCCCCAGTCTTGCTGTTTATCTGCAATGACTGCCAGGGCAAGTGAGGACCAGCAAGACAATTCCTGCCTAGCGCCTTCCTTGGAGGAGAGAGAGTGCAGCGTTTCATTTTAGCATTTTGGCGATCATGAGCGAGACAAACTGCTTTGGCTGTTTGCAAGGCTAGGAAAGAGCAGAGCCCCAGTCTTGCTGTTTATCTGCAATGACTGCCAGGGCAAGTGAGGACCAGCAAGACAATTCCTGCCTAGCACCTTCCTTGGAGGAGAGAGAGTGCAACGTTTCATTTTAGCATTTTGGCGCTCACGAGGGAGACAAACTGCTTTGGCTGTTTGCAAATCTAGGAAAGAGCAGAGCCCCAGTCTTGCTGTTTATCTGCAATGACTGCCAGGGCAAGTGAGGACCAGCAAGACAATTCCTGCCTAGCACGTTCCTTGGAGAGGAGAGAGTTCAACGTTTCATTTTGCTTTTTGGAGTGCCAGAGTGAGAAAAAGCAGAGTGCCTCTTTGCAAGGCTAGGAAAGACTGGAGCCCCAGTCTTGCTGTTTATCTGCAATGACTGCCAGGGCAAGTGAGGACCAGCAAGACAATTCCTGCCTAGCACCTTCCTTGGAGGAGAGAGAGTGCAACGTTTCATTTTAGCATTTTGGCGCTCACGAGGGAGACAAACTGCTTTGGCTGTTTGCAAGGCTAGGAAAGAGCAGAGCCCCAGTCTTGCTGTTTATCTGCAATGACTGCCAGGGCAAGTGAGGACCAGCAAGACCATTCCTGCCTAGCACCTTCCTTGGAGGAGAGAGAGTGCAACGTTTCATTTTGCTTTTTGGAGTGCGAGAGTGAGAAAAAGCAGAGTTCCTGTTTGCAAGGCTAGGAAAGAGCAGACCCCCAGTCTTGCCGTTTATCTGCAATGACTGCCAGGGCAAGTGACGACCAGCAAGACAATTCCTGCCTAGCACCTTCCTTGGAGGAGCGAGAGTGCAATGTTTCATTTTAGCTTCTTGGAGTGCGAGAGTGAGAAAAAGCAGAGTGCCTGTTTGCAAGGCTAGGAAAGAGCAGAGCCCCAGTCTTGCTGTTTATCTGCAATGACTGCCAGGGCAAGTGAGGACCAGCAAGACAATTCCTGCCTAGCACCTTCCTTGGAGGAGAGAGAGTGCAACGTTTCATTTTAGCATTTTGGCGCTCACGAGGGAGACAAACTGCTTTGGCTGTTTGCAAGGCTAGGAAAGAGCAGAGCCCCAGTCTTGCTGTTTATCTGCAATGACTGCCAGGGCAAGTGAGGACCAGCAAGACAATTCCTGCCTAGCACCTTCCTTGGAGGAGAGAGAGTGCAACGTTTCATTTTAGCATTTTGGCGCTCACGAGGGAGACAAACTGCTTTGGCTGTTTGCAAGGCTAGGAAAGAGCAGAGCCCCAGTCTTGCTGTTCATCTGCAATGACTGCCAGGGCAAGTGAGGACCAGCAAGACAATTCCTGCCTAGCACCTTCCTTGGAGGAGAGAGAGTGCAGCGTTTCATTTTAGCTTTTTGGCGCTCACGAGCGAGACAAACTGCTTTGGCTGTTTGCAAGGCTAGGAAAGAGCAGAGCCCCAGTCTTGCTGTTTATCTGCAATGACTGCCAGGGCAAGTGAGGACCAGCAAGACAATTCTTGCCTAGCACCTTCCTTGGAGAGGAGAGAGTTCAACGTTTCATTTTGCTTTTTGGAGTGCCAGAGTGAGAAAAAGCAGAGTGCCTCTTTGCATGGCTAGGAAAGACTGGAGCCCCAGTCTTGCTGTTTATCTGCAATGACTGCCAGGGCAAGTGAGGACCAGCAAGACAATTCCTGCCTAGCACCTTCCTTGGAGGAGAGAGAGTGCAACGTTTCATTTTAGCATTTTGGCGCTCACGAGGGAGACAAACTGCTTTGGCTGTTTGCAAGGCTAGGAAAGAGCAGAGCCCCAGTCTTGCTGTTTATCTGCAATGACTGCCAGGGCAAGTGAGGACCAGCAAGACAATTCCTGCCTAGCACCTTCCTTGGAGGAGAGAGAGTGCAACGTTTCATTTTAGCATTTTGGCGCTCACGAGGGAGACAAACTGCTTTGGCTGTTTGCAAGGCTAGGAAAGAGCAGAGCCCCAGTCTTGCTGTTCATCTGCAATGACTGCCAGGGCAAGTGAGGACCAGCAAGACAATTCCTGCCTAGCACCTTCCTTGGAGGAGAGAGAGTGCAGCGTTTCATTTTAGCTTTTTGGCGCTCACGAGCGAGACAAACTGCTTTGGCTGTTTGCAAGGCTAGGAAAGAGCAGAGCCCCAGTCTTGCTGTTCATGTGCAATGTCTGCCAGGGCAAGTGAGGTCCAGCAAGACAATTCCTGCCTAGCACCTTCCTTGGAGGAGAGAGAGTGCAACGTTTCATTTTAGCATTTTGGCGCTCACGAGCGAGACAAATTGCTTTGGCTGTTTGCAAGGCTAGGAAAGAGCAGAGCCCCAGTCTTGCTGTTTATCTGCAATGACTGCCAGGGCAAGTGAGGACCAGCAAGACAATTCCTGCCTAGCGCCTTCCTTGGAGGAGAGAGAGTGCAGCGTTTCATTTTAGCATTTTGGCGATCATGAGCGAGACAAACTTCTTTGGCTGTTTGCAAGGCTAGAAAAGAGCAGAGCCCCAGTCTTGCTGTTTATCTGCAATGACTGCCAGGGCAAGTGAGGACCAGCAAGACAATTCCTGCCTAGCACCTTCCTTGGAGGAGAGAGAGTGCAACGTTTCATTTTAGCATTTTGGCGCTCACGAGGGAGACAAACTGCTTTGGCTGTTTGCAAGGCTAGGAAAGAGCAGAGCCCCAGTCTTGCTGTTTATCTGCAATGACTGCCAGGGCAAGTGAGGACCAGCAAGACCATTCCTGCCTAGCATCTTCCTTGGAGGAGAGAGAGTGCAACGTTTCATTTTGCTTTTTGGAGTGCGAGAGTGAGAAAAAGCAGAGTTCCTGTTTGCAAGGCTAGGAAAGAGCAGACCCCCAGTCTTGCCGTTTATCTGCAATGACTGCCAGGGCAAGTGAGGACCAGCAAGACAATTCCTGCCTAGCACCTTCCTTGGAGGAGCGAGAGTGCAATGTTTCATTTTAGCTTCTTGGAGTGCGAGAGTGAGAAAAAGCAGAGTGCCTGTTTGCAAGGCTAGGAAAGAGCAGAGCCCCAGTCTTGCTGTTTATCTGCAATGACTGCCAGGGCAAGTGAGGACCAGCAAGACAATTCCTGCCTAGCACCTTCCTTGGAGGAGAGAGAGTGCAACGTTTCATTTTAGCATTTTGGCGCTCACGAGGGAGACAAACTGCTTTGGCTGTTTGCAAGGCTAGGAAAGAGCAGAGCCCCAGTCTTGCTGTTTATCTGCAATGACTGCCAGGGCAAGTGAGGACCAGCAAGACAATTCCTGCCTAGCACCTTCCTTGGAGGAGAGAGAGTGCAACGTTTCATTTTAGCATTTTGGCGCTCACGAGGGAGACAAACTGCTTTGGCTGTTTGCAAGGCTAGGAAAGAGCAGAGCCCCAGTCTTGCTGTTCATCTGCAATGACTGCCAGGGCAAGTGAGGACCAGCAAGACAATTCCTGCCTAGCACCTTCCTTGGAGGAGAGAGAGTGCAGCGTTTCATTTTAGCTTTTTGGCGCTCACGAGCGAGACAAACTGCTTTGGCTGTTTGCAAGGCTAGGAAAGAGCAGAGCCCCAGTCTTGCTGTTCATGTGCAATGTCTGCCAGGGCAAGTGAGGTCCAGCAAGACAATTCCTGCCTAGCACCTTCCTTGGAGGAGAGAGAGTGCAACGTTTCATTTTAGCATTTTGGCGCTCACGAGCGAGACAAATTGCTTTGGCTGTTTGCAAGGCTAGGAAAGAGCAGAGCCCCAGTCTTGCTGTTTATCTGCAATGACTGCCAGGGCAAGTGAGGACCAGCAAGACAATTCCTGCCTAGCGCCTTCCTTGGAGGAGAGAGAGTGCAGCGTTTCATTTTAGCATTTTGGCGATCATGAGCGAGACAAACTTCTTTGGCTGTTTGCAAGGCTAGAAAAGAGCAGAGCCCCAGTCTTGCTGTTTATCTGCAATGATTGCCAGGGCAAGTGAGGACCAGCAAGACAATTCCTGCCTAGCACCTTCCTTGGAGGAGAGAGAGTGCAACGTTTCATTTTAGCATTTTGGCGCTCACGAGGGAGACAAACTGCTTTGGCTGTTTGCAAGGCTAGGAAAGAGCAGAGCCCCAGTCTTGCTGTTTATCTGCAATGACTGCCAGGGCAAGTGAGGACCAGCAAGACCATTCCTGCCTAGCACCTTCCTTGGAGGAGAGAGAGTGCAACGTTTCATTTTGCTTTTTGGAGTGCGAGAGTGAGAAAAAGCAGAGTTCCTGTTTGCAAGGCTAGGAAAGAGCAGACCCCCAGTCTTGCCGTTTATCTGCAATGACTGCCAGGGCAAGTGACGACCAGGAAGACAATTCCTGCCTAGCACCTTCCTTGGAGGAGCGAGAGTGCAATGTTTCATTTTAGCTTCTTGGAGTGCGAGAGTGAGAAAAAGCAGAGTGCCTGTTTGCAAGGCTAGGAAAGAGCAGAGCCCCAGTCTTGCTGTTTATCTGCAATGACTGCCAGGGCAAGTGAGGACCAGCAAGACAATTCCTGCCTAGCACCTTCCTTGGAGGAGAGAGAGTGCAACGTTTCATTTTAGCATTTTGGCGCTCACGAGGGAGACAAACTGCTTTGGCTGTTTGCAAGGCTAGGAAAGAGCAGAGCCCCAGTCTTGCTGTTTATCTGCAATGACTGCCAGGGCAAGTGAGGACCAGCAAGACAATTCCTGCCTAGCACCTTCCTTGGAGGAGAGAGAGTGCAACGTTTCATTTTAGCATTTTGGCGCTCACGAGGGAGACAAACTGCTTTGGCTGTTTGCAAGGCTAGGAAAGAGCAGAGCCCCAGTCTTGCTGTTCATCTGCAATGACTGCCAGGGCAAGTGAGGACCAGCAAGACAATTCCTGCCTAGCACCTTCCTTGGAGGAGAGAGAGTGCAGCGTTTCATTTTATCATTTTCGCGCTCACGAGCGAGACAAACTGCTTTGGCTGTTTGCAAGGCTAGGAAAGAGCAGAGCCCCAGTCTTGCTGTTCATGTGCAATGTCTGCCAGGGCAAGTGAGGTCCAGCAAGACAATTCCTGCCTAGCACCTTCCTTGGAGGAGAGAGAGTGCAACGTTTCATTTTAGCATTTTGGCGCTCACGAGCGAGACAAATTGCTTTGGCTGTTTGCAAGGCTAGGAAAGAGCAGAGCCCCAGTCTTGCTGTTTATCTGCAATGACTGCCAGGGCAAGTGAGGACCAGCAAGACAATTCCTGCCTAGCGCCTTCCTTGGAGGAGAGAGAGTGCAGCGTTTCATTTTAGCATTTTGGCGATCATGAGCGAGACAAACTTCTTTGGCTGTTTGCAAGGCTAGGAAAGACTGGAGCCCCAGTCTTGCTGTTTATCTGCAATGACTGCCAGGGCAAGTGAGGACCAGCAAGACAATTCCTGCCTAGCACCTTCCTTGGAGGAGAGAGAGTGCAACGTTTCATTTTAGCATTTTGGCGCTCACGAGGGAGACAAACTGCTTTGGCTGTTTGCAAATCTAGGAAAGAGCAGAGCCCCAGTCTTGCTGTTTATCTGCAATGACTGCCAGGGCAAGTGAGGACCAGCAAGACAATTCCTGCGTAGCACGTTCCTTGGAGAGGAGAGAGTTCAACGTTTCATTTTGCTTTTTGGAGTGCCAGAGTGAGAAAAAGCAGAGTGCCTCTTTGCAAGGCTAGGAAAGACTGGAGCCCCAGTCTTGCTGTTTATCTGCAATGACTGCCAGGGCAAGTGAGGACCAGCAAGACAATTCCTGCCTAGCACCTTCCTTGGAGGAGAGAGAGTGCAACGTTTCATTTTAGCATTTTGGCGCTCACGAGGGAGACAAACTGCTTTGGCTGTTTGCAAGGCTAGGAAAGAGCAGAGCCCCAGTCTTGCTGTTTATCTGCAATGACTGCCAGGGCAAGTGAGGACCAGCAAGACCATTCCTGCCTAGCACCTTCCTTGGAGGAGAGAGAGTGCAACGTTTCATTTTGCTTTTTGGAGTGCGAGAGTGAGAAAAAGCAGAGTTCCTGTTTGCAAGGCTAGGAAAGAGCAGACCCCCAGTCTTTCCGTTTATCTGCAATGACTGCCAGGGCAAGTGACGACCAGCAAGACAATTCCTGCCTATCACCTTCCTTGGAGGAGCGAGAGTGCAACGTTTCATTTTAGCATTTTGGCGCTCACGAGCGAGACAAATTGCTTTGGCTGTTTGCAAGGCTAGGAAAGAGCAGAGCCCCAGTCTTGCTGTTCATCTGCAATGACTGCCAGGGCAAGTGAGGACCAGCAAGACAATTCCTGCCTAGCACCTTCCTTGGAGGAGAGAGAGTGCAGCGTTTCATTTTAGCTTTTTGGCGCTCACGAGGGAGACAAACTGCTTTGGCTGTTTGCAAGGCTAGGAAAGAGCAGAGCCCCAGTCTTGCTGTTTATCTGCAATGACTGCCAGGGCAAGTGAGGACCAGCAAGACAATTCTTGCCTAGCACCTTCCTTGGAGAGGAGAGAGTTCAACGTTTCATTTTGCTTTTTGGAGTGCCAGAGTGAGAAAAAGCAGAGTGCCTCTTTGCATGGCTAGGAAAGACTGGAGCCCCAGTCTTGCTGTTTATCTGCAATGACTGCCAGGGCAAGTGAGGACCAGCAAGACAATTCCTGCCTAGCACCTTCCTTGGAGGAGAGAGAGTGCAACGTTTCATTTTAGCATTTTGGCGCTCACGAGGGAGACAAACTGCTTTGGCTGTTTGCAAGGCTAGGAAAGAGCAGAGCCCCAGTCTTGCTGTTTATCTGCAATGACTGCCAGGGCAAGTGAGGACCAGCAAGACAATTCCTGCCTAGCGCCTTCCTTGGAGGAGAGAGAGTGCAACGTTTCATTTTAGCATTTTGGCGATCATGAGCGAGACAAACTGCTTTGGCTGTTTGCAAGGCTAGAAAAGAGCAGAGCCCCAGTCTTGCTGTTTATCTGTAATGACTGCCAGGGCAAGTGAGGATCAGCAAGACAATTCCTGCCTAGCACCTTCCTTGGAGGAGAGAGAGTGCAACGTTTCATTTTAGCATTTTGGCGCTCACGAGGGAGACAAACTGCTTTGGCTGTTTGCAAATCTAGGAAAGAGCAGAGCCCCAGTCTTGCTGTTTATCTGCAATGACTGCCAGGGCAAGTGAGGACCAGCAAGACAATTCCTGCCTAGCACCTTCCTTGGAGGAGAGAGAGTGCAACGTTTCATTTTGCTTTTTAGAGTGCCAGAGTGAGAAAAAGCAGAGTGCCTCTTTGCAAGGCTAGGAAAGACTGGAGCCCCAGTCTTGCTGTTTATCTGCAATGACTGCCAGGGCAAGTGAGGACCAGCAAGACAATTCCTGCCTAGCACCTTCCTTGGAGAAGAGAGAGTGCAACGTTTCATTTTAGCATTTTGGCGCTCACGAGGGAGACAAACTGCTTTGGCTGTTTGCAAGGCTAGGAAAGAGCAGAGCCCCAGTCTTGCTGTTCATCTGCAATGACTGCCAGGGCAAGTGAGGACCAGCAAGACAATTCCTGCCTAGCACCTTCCTTGGAGGAGAGAGAGTGCAACGTTTCATTTTAGCATTTTGGCGCTCACGAGCGAGACAAACTGCTTTGGCTGTTTGCAAGGCTAGGAAAGAGCAGAGCCCCAGTCTTGCTGTTTATCTGCAATGACTGCCAGGGCAAGTGAGGACCAGCAAGACCATTCCTGCCTAGCACCTTCCTTGGAGGAGAGAGAGTGCAACGTTTCATTTTAGCATTTTGGCGCTCACGAGGGAGACAAACTGCTTTGGCTGTTTGCAAGGCTAGGAAAGAGCAGAGCCCCAGTCTTGCTGTTTATCTGCAATGACTGCCAGGGCAAGTGAGGACCAGCAAGACCATTCCTGCCTAGCACCTTCCTTGGAGGAGAGAGAGTGTAATGTTTCATTTTAGCTTTTTGGAGTGCGAGAGTGAGAAAAAGCAGAGTGCCTGTTTGCAAGGCTAGGAAAGAGCAGAGCCCCAGTCTTGCTGTTTATCTGCAATGACTGCCAGGGCAAGTGAGGACCAGCAAGACAATTCCTGCCTAGCACCTTCCTTGGAGGAGAGAGAGTGCAACGTTTCATTTTAGCATTTTGGCGCTCACGAGGGAGACAAACTGCTTTGGCTGTTTGCAAGGCTAGGAAAGAGCAGAGCCCCAGTCTTGCTGTTTATCTGCAATGACTGCCAGGGCAAGTGAGGACCAGCAAGACAATTCCTGCCTAGCACCTTCCTTGGAGGAGAGAGAGTGCAACGTTTCATTTTAGCATTTTGGCGCTCACGAGGGAGACAAACTGCTTTGGCTGTTTGCAAGGCTAGGAAAGAGCAGAGCCCCAGTCTTGCTGTTCATCTGCAATGACTGCCAGGGCAAGTGAGGACTAGCAAGACAATTCCTGCCTAGCACCTTCCTTGGAGGAGAGAGAGTGCAGCGTTTCATTTTAGCATTTTGGCGCTCACGAGGGAGACAAACTGCTTTGGCTGTTTGCAAGGCTAGGAAAGAGCAGAGCCCCAGTCTTGCTGTTTATCTGCAATGACTGCCAGGGCAAGTGAGGACCAGCAAGACAATTCCTGCCTAGCACCTTCCTTGGAGGAGAGAGAGTGCAACGTTTCATTTTAGCATTTTGGCGCTCACGAGGGAGACAAACTGCTTTGGCTGTTTGCAAGGCTAGGAAAGAGCAGAGCCCCAGTCTTGCTGTTCATCTGCAATGACTGCCAGGGCAAGTGAGGACCAGCAAGACAATTCCTGCCTAGCACCTTCCTTGGAGGAGAGAGAGTGCAGCGTTTCATTTTAGCTTTTTGGCGCTCACGAGCGAGACAAACTGCTTTGGCTGTTTGCAAGGCTAGGAAAGAGCAGAGCCCCAGTCTTGCTGTTTATCTGCAATGACTGCCAGGGCAAGTGAGGACCAGCAAGACAATTCTTGCCTAGCACCTTCCTTGGAGAGGAGAGAGTTCAACGTTTCATTTTGCTTTTTGGAGTGCCAGAGTGAGAAAAAGCAGAGTGCCTCTTTGCATGGCTAGGAAAGACTGGAGCCCCAGTCTTGCTGTTTATCTGCAATGACTGCCAGGGCAAGTGAGGACCAGCAAGACAATTCCTGCCTAGCACCTTCCTTGGAGGAGAGAGAGTGCAACGTTTCATTTTAGCATTTTGGCGCTCACGAGGGAGACAAACTGCTTTGGCTGTTTGCAAGGCTAGGAAAGAGCAGAGCCCCAGTCTTGCTGTTTATCTGCAATGACTGCCAGGGCAAGTGAGGACCAGCAAGACAATTCCTGCCTAGCACCTTCCTTGGAGGAGAGAGAGTGCAGCGTTTCATTTTAGCTTTTTGGCGCTCACGAGCGAGACAAACTGCTTTGGCTGTTTGCAAGGCTAGGAAAGAGCAGAGCCCCAGTCTTGCTGTTCATGTGCAATGTCTGCCATGGCAAGTGAGGTCCAGCAAGACAATTCCTGCCTAGCACCTTCCTTGGAGGAGAGAGAGTGCAGCGTTTCATTTTAGCATTTTGGCGCTCACGAGGGAGACAAACTGCTTTGGCTGTTTGCAAGGCTAGGAAAGAGCAGAGCCCCAGTCTTGCTGTTCATGTGCAATGTCTGCCAGGGCAAGTGAGGACCAGCAAGACCATTCCTGCCTAGCACCTTCCTTGGAGGAGAGAGAGTGCAACGTTTCATTTTGCTTTTTGGAGTGCGAGAGTGAGAAAAAGCAGAGTTCCTGTTTGCAAGGCTAGGAAACAGCAGACCCCCAGTCTTGCCGTTTATCTGCAATGACTGCCAGGGCAAGTGACGACCAGCAAGACAATTCCTGCCTAGCACCTTCCTTGGAGGAGCGAGAGTGCAATGTTTCATTTTAGCTTTTTGGAGTGCGAGAGTGAGAAAAAGCAGAGTGCCTGTTTGCAAGGCTAGGAAAGAGCAGAGCCCCAGTCTTGCTGTTTATCTGCAATGACTGCCAGGGCAAGTGAGGACCAGCAAGACAATTCCTGCCTAGCACCTTCCTTGGAGGAGAGAGAGTACAACGTTTCATTTTAGCATTTTGGCGCTCACGAGGGAGACAAACTGCTTTGGCTGTTTGCACGGCTAGGAAAGAGCAGAGCCCCAGTCTTGCTGTTTATCTGCAATGACTGCCAGGGCAAGTGAGGACCAGCAAGACAATTCCTGCCTAGCACCTTCCTTGGAGGAGAGAGAGTGCAACGTTTCATTTTAGCATTTTGGCGCTCACGAGGGAGACAAACTGCTTTGGCTGTTTGCAAGGCTAGGAAAGAGCAGAGCCCCAGTCTTGCTGTTCATCTGCAATGACTGCCAGGGCAAGTGAGGACTAGCAAGACAATTCCTGCCTAGCACCTTCCTTGGAGGAGAGAGAGTGCAGCGTTTCATTTTAGCATTTTGGCGCTCACGAGGGAGACAAACTGCTTTGGCTGTTTGCAAGGCTAGGAAAGAGCAGAGCCCCAGTCTTGCTGTTTATCTGCAATGACTGCCAGGGCAAGTGAGGACCAGCAAGACAATTCCTGCCTAGCACCTTCCTTGGAGGAGAGAGAGTGCAACGTTTCATTTTAGCATTTTGGCGCTCACGAGGGAGACAAACTGCTTTGGCTGTTTGCAAGGCTAGGAAAGAGCAGAGCCCCAGTCTTGCTGTTCATCTGCAATGACTGCCAGGGCAAGTGAGGACCAGCAAGACAATTCCTGCCTAGCACCTTCCTTGGAGGAGAGAGAGTGCAGCGTTTCATTTTAGCTTTTTGGCGCTCACGAGCGAGACAAACTGCTTTGGCTGTTTGCAAGGCTAGGAAAGAGCAGAGCCCCAGTCTTGCTGTTTATCTGCAATGACTGCCAGGGCAAGTGAGGACCAGCAAGACAATTCTTGCCTAGCACCTTCCTTGGAGAGGAGAGAGTTCAACGATTCATTTTGCTTTTTGGAGTGCCAGAGTGAGAAAAAGCAGAGTGCCTCTTTGCATGGCTAGGAAAGACTGGAGCCCCAGTCTTGCTGTTTATCTGCAATGACTGCCAGGGCAAGTGAGGACCAGCAAGACAATTCCTGCCTAGCACCTTCCTTGGAGGAGAGAGAGTGCAACGTTTCATTTTAGCATTTTGGCGCTCACGAGGGAGACAAACTGCTTTGGCTGTTTGCAAGGCTAGGAAAGAGCAGAGCCCCAGTCTTGCTGTTTATCTGCAATGACTGCCAGGGCAAGTGAGGACCAGCAAGACAATTCCTGCCTAGCACCTTCCTTGGAGGAGAGAGAGTGCAACGTTTCATTTTAGCATTTTGGCGCTCACGAGGGAGACAAACTGCTTTGGCTGTTTGCAAGGCTAGGAAAGAGCAGAGCCCCAGTCTTGCTGTTTATCTGCAATGACTGCCAGGGCAAGTGAGGACCAGCAAGACAATTCCTGCCTAGCACCTTCCTTGGAGGAGAGAGAGTCCAACGTTTCATTTTAGCATTTTGGCGCTCACGAGGGAGACAAACTGCTTTGGCTGTTTGCAAGGCTAGGAAAGAGCAGAGCCCCAGTCTTGCTGTTCATCTGCAATGACTGCCAGGGCAAGTGAGGACCAGCAAGACAATTCCTGCCTAGCACCTTCCTTGGAGGAGAGAGAGTGCAGCGTTTCATTTTAGCTTTTTGGCGCTCACGAGCGAGACAAACTGCTTTGGCTGTTTGCAAGGCTAGGAAAGAGCAGAGCCCCAGTCTTGCTGTTTATCTGCAATGACTGCCAGGGCAAGTGAGGACCAGCAAGACAATTCTTGCCTAGCACCTTCCTTGGAGAGGAGAGAGTTCAACGTTTCATTTTGCTTTTTGGAGTGCCAGAGTGAGAAAAAGCAGAGTGCCTCTTTGCATGGCTAGGAAAGACTGGAGCCCCAGTCTTGCTGTTTATCTGCAATGACTGCCAGGGCAAGTGAGGACCAGCAAGACAATTCCTGCCTAGCACCTTCCTTGGAGGAGAGAGAGTGCAACGTTTCATTTTAGCATTTTGGCGCTCACGAGGGAGACAAACTGCTTTGGCTGTTTGCAAGGCTAGGAAAGAGCAGAGCCCCAGTCTTGCTGTTTATCTGCAATGACTGCCAGGGCAAGTGAGGACCAGCAAGACAATTCCTGCCTAGCACCTTCCTTGGAGGAGAGAGAGTGCAACGTTTCATTTTAGCATTTTGGCGCTCACGAGGGAGACAAACTGCTTTGGCTGTTTGCAAGGCTAGGAAAGAGCAGAGCCCCAGTCTTGCTGTTCATGTGCAATGTCTGCCAGGGCAAGTGAGGTCCAGCAAGACAATTCCTGCCTAGCACCTTCCTTGGAGGAGAGAGAGTGCAACGTTTCATTTTAGCATTTTGGCGCTCACGAGCGAGACAAATTGCTTTGGCTGTTTGCAAGGCTAGGAAAGAGCAGAGCCCCAGTCTTGCTGTTTATCTGCAATGACTGCCAGGGCAAGTGAGGACCAGCAAGACAATTCCTGCCTAGCGCCTTCCTTGGAGGAGAGAGAGTGCAACGTTTCATTTTAGCATTTTGGCGATCATGAGCGAGACAAACTGCTTTGGCTGTTTGCAAGGCTAGAAAAGAGCAGAGCCCCAGTCTTGCTGTTTATCTGTAATGACTGCCAGGGCAAGTGAGGATCAGCAAGACAATTCCTGCCTAGCACCTTCCTTGGAGGAGAGAGAGTGCAACGTTTCATTTTAGCATTTTGGCGCTCACGAGGGAGACAAACTGCTTTGGCTGTTTGCAAATCTAGGAAAGAGCAGAGCCCCAGTCTTGCTGTTTATCTGCAATGACTGCCAGGGCAAGTGAGGACCAGCAAGACAATTCCTGTCTAGCACGTTCCTTGGAGAGGAGAGAGTTCAACGTTTCATTTTGCTTTTTGGAGTGCCAGAGTGAGAAAAAGCAGAGTGCCTCTTTGCAAGGCTAGGAAAGACTGGAGCCCCAGTCTTGCTGTTTATCTGCAATGACTGCCAGGGCAAGTGAGGACCAGCAAGACAATTCCTGCCTAGCACCTTCCTTGGAGGAGAGAGAGTGCAACGTTTCATTTTAGCATTTTGGCGCTCACGAGGGAGACAAACTGCTTTGGCTGTTTGCAAGGCTAGGAAAGAGCAGAGCCCCAGTCTTGCTGTTTATCTGCAATGACTGCCAGGGCAAGTGAGGACCAGCAAGACCATTCCTGCCTAGCACCTTCCTTGGAGGAGAGAGAGTGCAACGTTTCATTTTGCTTTTTGGAGTGCGAGAGTGAGAAAAAGCAGAGTTCCTGTTTGCAAGGCTAGGAAAGAGCAGACCCCCAGTCTTGCCGTTTATCTGCAATGACTGCCAGGGCAAGTGACGACCAGCAAGACAATTCCTGCCTAGCACCTTCCTTGGAGGAGCGAGAGTGCAATGTTTCATTTTAGCTTCTTGGAGTGCGAGAGTGAGAAAAAGCAGAGTGCCTGTTTGCAAGGCTAGGAAAGAGCAGAGCCCCAGTCTTGCTGTTTATCTGCAATGACTGCCAGGGCAAGTGAGGACCAGCAAGACAATTCCTGCCTAGCACCTTCCTTGGAGGAGAGAGAGTGCAACGTTTCATTTTAGCATTTTGGCGCTCACGAGGGAGACAAACTTCTTTGGCTGTTTGCAAGGCTAAGAAAGAGCAGAGCCCCAGTCTTGCTGTTTATCTGCAATGACTGCCAGGGCAAGTGAGGACCAGCAAGACAATTCCTGCCTAGCACCTTCCTTGGAGGAGAGAGAGTGCAACGTTTCATTTTAGCATTTTGGCGCTCATGAGGGAGACAAACTGCTTTGGCTGTTTGCAAGGCTAGGAAAGAGCAGAGCCCCAGTCTTGCTGTTCATCTGCAATGACTGCCAGGGCAAGTGAGGACCAGCAAGACAATTCCTGCCTAGCACCTTCCTTGGAGAGGAGAGAGTTCAACGTTTCATTTTGCTTTTTGGAGTGCCAGAGTGAGAAAAAGCAGAGTGCCTCTTTGCATGGCTAGGAAAGACTGGAGCCGCAGTCTTGCTGTTTATCTGCAATGACTGCCAGGGCAAGTGAGGACCAGCAAGACAATTCCTGCCTAGCACCTTCCTTGGAGGAGAGAGAGTGCAACGTTTCATTTTAGCATTTTGGCGCTCACGAGGGAGACAAACTGCTTTGGCTGTTTGCAAGGCTAGGAAAGAGCAGAGCCCCAGTCTTGCTGTTTATCTGCAATGACTGCCAGGGCAAGTGAGGACCAGCAAGACAATTCCTGCCTAGCACCTTCCTTGGAGGAGAGAGAGTGCAACGTTTCATTTTAGCATTTTGGCGCTCACGAGGGAGACAAACTGCTTTGGCTGTTTGCAAGGCTAGGAAAGAGCAGAGCCCCAGTCTTGCTGTTCATCTGCAATGACTGCCAGGGCAAGTGAGGACCAGCAAGACAATTCCTGCCTAGCACCTTCCTTGGAGGAGAGAGAGTGCAGCGTTTCATTTTAGCTTTTTGGCGCTCACGAGCGAGACAAACTGCTTTGGCTGTTTGCAAGGCTAGGAAAGAGCAGAGCCCCAGTCTTGCTGTTCATGTGCAATGTCTGCCAGGGCAAGTGAGGTCCAGCAAGACAATTCCTGCCTAGCACCTTCCTTGGAGGAGAGAGAGTGCAACGTTTCATTTTAGCATTTTGGCGCTCACGAGCGAGACAAATTGCTTTGGCTGTTTGCAAGGCTAGGAAAGAGCAGAGCCCCAGTCTTGCTGTTTATCTGCAATGACTGCCAGGGCAAGTGAGGACCAGCAAGACAATTCCTGCCTAGCGCCTTCCTTGGAGGAGAGAGAGTGCAGCGTTTCATTTTAGCATTTTGGCGATCATGAGCGAGACAAACTTCTTTGGCTGTTTGCAAGGCTAGAAAAGAGCAGAGCCCCAGTCTTGCTGTTTATCTGCAATGACTGCCAGGGCAAGTGAGGACCAGCAAGACAATTCCTGCCTAGCACCTTCCTTGGAGGAGAGAGAGTGCAACGTTTCATTTTAGCATTTTGGCGCTCACGAGGGAGACAAACTGCTTTGGCTGTTTGCAAGGCTAGGAAAGAGCAGAGCCCCAGTCTTGCTGTTTATCTGCAATGACTGCCAGGGCAAGTGAGGACCAGCAAGACCATTCCTGCCTAGCACCTTCCTTGGAGGAGAGAGAGTGCAACGTTTCATTTTGCTTTTTGGAGTGCGAGAGTGAGAAAAAGCAGAGTTCCTGTTTGCAAGGCTAGGAAAGAGCAGACCCCCAGTCTTGCCGTTTATCTGCAATGACTGCCAGGGCAAGTGACGACCAGCAAGACAATTCCTGCCTAGCACCTTCCTTGGAGGAGCGAGAGTGCAATGTTTCATTTTAGCTTCTTGGAGTGCGAGAGTGAGAAAAAGCAGAGTGCCTGTTTGCAAGGCTAGGAAAGAGCAGAGCCCCAGTCTTGGTGTTTATCTGCAATGACTGCCAGGGCAAGTGAGGACCAGCAAGACAATTCCTGCCTAGCACCTTCCTTGGAGGAGAGAGAGTGCAACGTTTCATTTTAGCATTTTGGCGCTCACGAGGGAGACAAACTGCTTTGGCTGTTTGCAAGGCTAGGAAAGAGCAGAGCCCCAGTCTTGCTGTTTATCTGCAATGACTGCCAGGGCAAGTGAGGACCAGCAAGACAATTCCTGCCTAGCACCTTCCTTGGAGGAGAGAGAGTGCAACGTTTCATTTTAGCATTTTGGCGCTCACGAGGGAGACAAACTGCTTTGGCTGTTTGCAAGGCTAGGAAAGAGCAGAGCCCCAGTCTTGCTGTTCATCTGCAATGACTGCCAGGGCAAGTGAGGACCAGCAAGACAATTCCTGCCTAGCACCTTCCTTGGAGGAGAGAGAGTGCAGCGTTTCATTTTATCATTTTCGCGCTCACGAGCGAGACAAACTGCTTTGGCTGTTTGCAAGGCTAGGAAAGAGCAGAGCCCCAGTCTTGCTGTTCATGTGCAATGTCTGCCAGGGCAAGTGAGGTCCAGCAAGACAATTCCTGCCTAGCACCTTCCTTGGAGGAGAGAGAGTGCAACGTTTCATTTTAGCATTTTGGCGCTCACGAGCGAGACAAATTGCTTTGGCTGTTTGCAAGGCTAGGAAAGAGCAGAGCCCCAGTCTTGCTGTTTATCTGCAATGACTGCCAGGGCAAGTGAGGACCAGCAAGACAATTCCTGCCTAGCGCCTTCCTTGGAGGAGAGAGAGTGCAACGTTTCATTTTAGCATTTTGGCGCTCACGAGGGAGACAAACTGCTTTGGCTGTTTGCAAATCTAGGAAAGAGCAGAGCCCCAGTCTTGCTGTTTATCTGCAATGACTGCCAGGGCAAGTGAGGACCAGCAAGACAATTCCTGCGTAGCACGTTCCTTGGAGAGGAGAGAGTTCAACGTTTCATTTTGCTTTTTGGAGTGCCAGAGTGAGAAAAAGCAGAGTGCCTCTTTGCAAGGCTAGGAAAGACTGGAGCCCCAGTCTTGCTGTTTATCTGCAATGACTGCCAGGGCAAGTGAGGACCAGCAAGACAATTCCTGCCTAGCACCTTCCTTGGAGGAGAGAGAGTGCAACGTTTCATTTTAGCATTTTGGCGCTCACGAGGGAGACAAACTGCTTTGGCTGTTTGCAAGGCTAGGAAAGAGCAGAGCCCCAGTCTTGCTGTTTATCTGCAATGACTGCCAGGGCAAGTGAGGACCAGCAAGACCATTCCTGCCTAGCACCTTCCTTGGAGGAGAGAGAGTGCAACGTTTCATTTTGCTTTTTGGAGTGCGAGAGTGAGAAAAAGCAGAGTTCCTGTTTGCAAGGCTAGGAAAGAGCAGACCCCCAGTCTTGCCGTTTATCTGCAATGACTGCCAGGGCAAGTGACGACCAGCAAGACAATTCCTGCCTAGCACCTTCCTTGGAGGAGCGAGAGTGCAATGTTTCATTTTAGCTTCTTGGAGTGCGAGAGTGAGAAAAAGCAGAGTGCCTGTTTGCAAGGCTAGGAAAGAGCAGAGCCCCAGTCTTGCTGTTTATCTGCAATGACTGCCAGGGCAAGTGAGGACCAGCAAGACAATTCCTGCCTAGCACCTTCCTTGGAGGAGAGAGAGTGCAACGTTTCATTTTAGCATTTTGGCGCTCACGAGCGAGACAAATTGCTTTGGCTGTTTGCAAGGCTAGGAAAGAGCAGAGCCCCAGTCTTGCTGTTCATCTGCAATGACTGCCAGGGCAAGTGAGGACCAGCAAGACAACTCCTGCCTAGCACCTTCCTTGGAGGAGAGAGAGTGCAGCGTTTCATTTTAGCTTTTTGGCGCTCACGAGGGAGACAAACTGCTTTGGCTGTTTGCAAGGCTAGGAAAGAGCAGAGCCCCAGTCTTGCTGTTTATCTGCAATGACTGCCAGGGCAAGTGAGGACCAGCAAGACAATTCTTGCCTAGCACCTTCCTTGGAGAGGAGAGAGTTCAACGTTTCATTTTGCTTTTTGGAGTGCCAGAGTGAGAAAAAGCAGAGTGCCTCTTTGCATGGCTAGGAAAGACTGGAGCCCCAGTCTTGCTGTTTATCTGCAATGACTGCCAGGGCAAGTGAGGACCAGCAAGACAATTCCTGCCTAGCACCTTCCTTGGAGGAGAGAGAGTGCAACGTTTCATTTTAGCATTTTGGCGCTCACGAGGGAGACAAACTGCTTTGGCTGTTTGCAAGGCTAGGAAAGAGCAGAGCCCCAGTCTTGCTGTTTATCTGCAATGACTGCCAGGGCAAGTGAGGACCAGCAAGACAATTCCTGCCTAGCGCCTTCCTTGGAGGAGAGAGAGTGCAACGTTTCATTTTAGCATTTTGGCGATCATGAGCGAGACAAACTGCTTTGGCTGTTTGCAAGGCTAGAAAAGAGCAGAGCCCCAGTCTTGCTGTTTATCTGTAATGACTGCCAGGGCAAGTGAGGATCAGCAAGACAATTCCTGCCTAGCACCTTCCTTGGAGGAGAGAGAGTGCAACGTTTCATTTTAGCATTTTGGCGCTCACGAGGGAGACAAACTGCTTTGGCTGTTTGCAAATCTAGGAAAGAGCAGAGCCCCAGTCTTGCTGTTTATCTGCAATGACTGCCAGGGCAAGTGAGGACCAGCAAGACAATTCCTGCCTAGCACCTTCCTTGGAGGAGAGAGAGTGCAACGTTTCATTTTGCTTTTTAGAGTGCCAGAGTGAGAAAAAGCAGAGTGCCTCTTTGCAAGGCTAGGAAAGACTGGAGCCCCAGTCTTGCTGTTTATCTGCAATGACTGCCAGGGCAAGTGAGGACCAGCAAGACAATTCCTGCCTAGCACCTTCCTTGGAGAAGAGAGAGTGCAACGTTTCATTTTAGCATTTTGGCGCTCACGAGGGAGACAAACTGCTTTGGCTGTTTGCAAGGCTAGGAAAGAGCAGAGCCCCAGTCTTGCTGTTCATCTGCAATGACTGCCAGGGCAAGTGAGGACCAGCAAGACAATTCCTGCCTAGCACCTTCCTTGGAGGAGAGAGAGTGCAACGTTTCATTTTAGCATTTTGGCGCTCACGAGCGAGACAAACTGCTTTGGCTGTTTGCAAGGCTAGGAAAGAGCAGAGCCCCAGTCTTGCTGTTTATCTGCAATGACTGCCAGGGCAAGTGAGGACCAGCAAGACCATTCCTGCCTAGCACCTTCCTTGGAGGAGAGAGAGTGCAACGTTTCATTTTAGCATTTTGGCGCTCACGAGGGAGACAAACTGCTTTGGCTGTTTGCAAGGCTAGGAAAGAGCAGAGCCCCAGTCTTGCTGTTTATCTGCAATGACTGCCAGGGCAAGTGAGGACCAGCAAGACCATTCCTGCCTAGCACCTTCCTTGGAGGAGAGAGAGTGCAACGTTTCATTTTGCTTTTTGGAGTGCGAGAGTGAGAAAAAGCAGAGTTCCTGTTTGCAAGGCTAGGAAAGAGCAGACCCCCAGTCTTGCCGTTTATCTGCAATGACTGCCAGGGCAAGTGACGACCAGCAAGACAATTCCTGCCTAGCACCTTCCTTGGAGGAGCGAGAGTGCAATGTTTCATTTTAGCTTTTTGGAGTGCGAGAGTGAGAAAAAGCAGAGTGCCTGTTTGCAAGGCTAGGAAAGAGCAGAGCCCCAGTCTTGCTGTTTATCTGCAATGACTGCCAGGGCAAGTGAGGACCAGCAAGACAATTCCTGCCTAGCACCTTCCTTGGAGGAGAGAGAGTGCAACGTTTCATTTTAGCATTTTGGCGCTCACGAGGGAGACAAACTGCTTTGGCTGTTTGCAAGGCTAGGAAAGAGCAGAGCCCCAGTCTTGCTGTTTATCTGCAATGACTGCCAGGGCAAGTGAGGACCAGCAAGACAATTCCTGCCTAGCACCTTCCTTGGAGGAGAGAGAGTGCAACGTTTCATTTTAGCATTTTGGCGCTCACGAGGGAGACAAACTGCTTTGGCTGTTTGCAAGGCTAGGAAAGAGCAGAGCCCCAGTCTTGCTGTTCATCTGCAATGACTGCCAGGGCAAGTGAGGACTAGCAAGACAATTCCTGCCTAGCACCTTCCTTGGAGGAGAGAGAGTGCAGCGTTTCATTTTAGCATTTTGGCGCTCACGAGGGAGACAAACTGCTTTGGCTGTTTGCAAGGCTAGGAAAGAGCAGAGCCCCAGTCTTGCTGTTTATCTGCAATGACTGCCAGGGCAAGTGAGGACCAGCAAGACAATTCCTGCCTAGCACCTTCCTTGGAGGAGAGAGAGTGCAACGTTTCATTTTAGCATTTTGGCGCTCACGAGGGAGACAAACTGCTTTGGCTGTTTGCAAGGCTAGGAAAGAGCAGAGCCCCAGTCTTGCTGTTCATCTGCAATGACTGCCAGGGCAAGTGAGGACCAGCAAGACAATTCCTGCCTAGCACCTTCCTTGGAGGAGAGAGAGTGCAGCGTTTCATTTTAGCTTTTTGGCGCTCACGAGCGAGACAAACTGCTTTGGCTGTTTGCAAGGCTAGGAAAGAGCAGAGCCCCAGTCTTGCTGTTTATCTGCAATGACTGCCAGGGCAAGTGAGGATCAGCAAGACAATTCCTGCCTAGCGCCTTCCTTGGAGGAGAGAGAGTGCAACGTTTCATTTTGCTTTTTGGAGTGCCAGAGTGAGAAAAAGCAGAGTGCCTCTTTGCATGGCTAGGAAAGACTGGAGCCCCAGTCTTGCTGTTTATCTGCAATGACTGCCAGGGCAAGTGAGGACCAGCAAGACAATTCCTGCCTAGCACCTTCCTTGGAGGAGAGAGAGTGCAACGTTTCATTTTAGCATTTTGGCGCTCACGAGGGAGACAAACTGCTTTGGCTGTTTGCAAGGCTAGGAAAGAGCAGAGCCCCAGTCTTGCTGTTTATCTGCAATGACTGCCAGGGCAAGTGAGGACCAGCAAGACCATTCCTGCCTAGCACCTTCCTTGGAGGAGAGAGAGTGCAACGTTTCATTTTGCTTTTTGGAGTGCGAGAGTGAGAAAAAGCAGAGTTCCTGTTTGCAAGGCTAGGAAACAGCAGACCCCCAGTCTTGCCGTTTATCTGCAATGACTGCCAGGGCAAGTGACGACCAGCAAGACAATTCCTGCCTAGCACCTTCCTTGGAGGAGCGAGAGTGCAATGTTTCATTTTAGCTTTTTGGAGTGCGAGAGTGAGAAAAAGCAGAGTGCCTGTTTGCAAGGCTAGGAAAGAGCAGAGCCCCAGTCTTGCTGTTTATCTGCAATGACTGCCAGGGCAAGTGAGGACCAGCAAGACAATTCCTGCCTAGCACCTTCCTTGGAGGAGAGAGAGTGCAACGTTTCATTTTAGCATTTTGGCGCTCACGAGGGAGACAAACTGCTTTGGCTGTTTGCAAGGCTAGGAAAGAGCAGAGCCCCAGTCTTGCTGTTTATCTGCAATGACTGCCAGGGCAAGTGAGGACCAGCAAGACAATTCCTGCCTAGCACCTTCCTTGGAGGAGAGAGAGTGCAACGTTTCATTTTAGCATTTTGGCGCTCACGAGGGAGACAAACTGCTTTGGCTGTTTGCAAGGCTAGGAAAGAGCAGAGCCCCAGTCTTGCTGTTCATCTGCAATGACTGCCAGGGCAAGTGAGGACTAGCAAGACAATTCCTGCCTAGCACCTTCCTTGGAGGAGAGAGAGTGCAGCGTTTCATTTTAGCATTTTGGCGCTCACGAGGGAGACAAACTGCTTTGGCTGTTTGCAAGGCTAGGAAAGAGCAGAGCCCCAGTCTTGCTGTTTATCTGCAATGACTGCCAGGGCAAGTGAGGACCAGCAAGACAATTCCTGCCTAGCACCTTCCTTGGAGGAGAGAGAGTGCAACGTTTCATTTTAGCATTTTGGCGCTCACGAGGGAGACAAACTGCTTTGGCTGTTTGCAAGGCTAGGAAAGAGCAGAGCCCCAGTCTTGCTGTTCATCTGCAATGACTGCCAGGGCAAGTGAGGACCAGCAAGACAATTCCTGCCTAGCACCTTCCTTGGAGGAGAGAGAGTGCAGCGTTTCATTTTAGCTTTTTGGCGCTCACGAGCGAGACAAACTGCTTTGGCTGTTTGCAAGGCTAGGAAAGAGCAGAGCCCCAGTCTTGCTGTTTATCTGCAATGACTGCCAGGGCAAGTGAGGATCAGCAAGACAATTCCTGCCTAGCGCCTTCCTTGGAGGAGAGAGAGTGCAACGTTTCATTTTGCTTTTTGGAGTGCCAGAGTGAGAAAAAGCAGAGTGCCTCTTTGCATGGCTAGGAAAGACTGGAGCCCCAGTCTTGCTGTTTATCTGCAATGACTGCCAGGGCAAGTGAGGACCAGCAAGACAATTCCTGCCTAGCACCTTCCTTGGAGGAGAGAGAGTGCAACGTTTCATTTTAGCATTTTGGCGCTCACGAGGGAGACAAACTGCTTTGGCTGTTTGCAAGGCTAGGAAAGAGCAGAGCCCCAGTCTTGCTGTTTATCTGCAATGACTGCCAGGGCAAGTGAGGACCAGCAAGACAATTCCTGCCTAGCACCTTCCTTGGAGGAGAGAGAGTGCAACGTTTCATTTTAGCATTTTGGCGCTCACGAGGGAGACAAACTGCTTTGGCTGTTTGCAAGGCTAGGAAAGAGCAGAGCCCCAGTCTTGCTGTTCATGTGCAATGTCTGCCAGGGCAAGTGAGGTCCAGCAAGACAATTCCTGCCTAGCACCTTCCTTGGAGGAGAGAGAGTGCAACGTTTCATTTTAGCATTTTGGCGCTCACGAGCGAGACAAATTGCTTTGGCTGTTTGCAAGGCTAGGAAAGAGCAGAGCCCCAGTCTTGCTGTTTATCTGCAATGACTGCCAGGGCAAGTGAGGACCAGCAAGACAATTCCTGCCTAGCGCCTTCCTTGGAGGAGAGAGAGTGCAACGTTTCATTTTAGCATTTTGGCGATCATGAGCGAGACAAACTGCTTTGGCTGTTTGCACGGCTAGGAAAGAGCAGAGCCCCAGTCTTGCTGTTTATCTGCAATGACTGCCAGGGCAAGTGAGGACCAGCAAGACAATTCCTGCCTAGCACCTTCCTTGGAGGAGAGAGAGTGCAACGTTTCATTTTAGCATTTTGGCGCTCACGAGGGAGACAAACTGCTTTGGCTGTTTGCAAGGCTAGGAAAGAGCAGAGCCCCAGTCTTGCTGTTCATCTGCAATGACTGCCAGGGCAAGTGAGGACTAGCAAGACAATTCCTGCCTAGCACCTTCCTTGGAGGAGAGAGAGTGCAGCGTTTCATTTTAGCATTTTGGCGCTCACGAGGGAGACAAACTGCTTTGGCTGTTTGCAAGGCTAGGAAAGAGCAGAGCCCCAGTCTTGCTGTTTATCTGCAATGACTGCCAGGGCAAGTGAGGACCAGCAAGACAATTCCTGCCTAGCACCTTCCTTGGAGGAGAGAGAGTGCAACGTTTCATTTTAGCATTTTGGCGCTCACGAGGGAGACAAACTGCTTTGGCTGTTTGCAAGGCTAGGAAAGAGCAGAGCCCCAGTCTTGCTGTTCATCTGCAATGACTGCCAGGGCAAGTGAGGACCAGCAAGACAATTCCTGCCTAGCACCTTCCTTGGAGGAGAGAGAGTGCAGCGTTTCATTTTAGCTTTTTGGCGCTCACGAGCGAGACAAACTGCTTTGGCTGTTTGCAAGGCTAGGAAAGAGCAGAGCCCCAGTCTTGCTGTTTATCTGCAATGACTGCCAGGGCAAGTGAGGACCAGCAAGACAATTCTTGCCTAGCACCTTCCTTGGAGAGGAGAGAGTTCAACGATTCATTTTGCTTTTTGGAGTGCCAGAGTGAGAAAAAGCAGAGTGCCTCTTTGCATGGCTAGGAAAGACTGGAGCCCCAGTCTTGCTGTTTATCTGCAATGACTGCCAGGGCAAGTGAGGACCAGCAAGACAATTCCTGCCTAGCACCTTCCTTGGAGGAGAGAGAGTGCAACGTTTCATTTTAGCATTTTGGAGTGCGAGAGTGAGAAAAAGCAGAGTTCCTGTTTGCAAGGCTAGGAAACAGCAGACCCCCAGTCTTGCCGTTTATCTGCAATGACTGCCAGGGCAAGTGACGACCAGCAAGACAATTCCTGCCTAGCACCTTCCTTGGAGGAGCGAGAGTGCAATGTTTCATTTTAGCTTTTTGGAGTGCGAGAGTGAGAAAAAGCAGAGTGCCTGTTTGCAAGGCTAGGAAAGAGCAGAGCCCCAGTCTTGCTGTTTATCTGCAATGACTGCCAGGGCAAGTGAGGACCAGCAAGACAATTCCTGCCTAGCACCTTCCTTGGAGGAGAGAGAGTGCAACGTTTCATTTTAGCATTTTGGCGCTCACGAGGGAGACAAACTGCTTTGGCTGTTTGCAAGGCTAGGAAAGAGCAGAGCCCCAGTCTTGCTGTTTATCTGCAATGACTGCCAGGGCAAGTGAGGACCAGCAAGACAATTCCTGCCTAGCACCTTCCTTGGAGGAGAGAGAGTGCAACGTTTCATTTTAGCATTTTGGCGCTCACGAGGGAGACAAACTGCTTTGGCTGTTTGCAAGGCTAGGAAAGAGCAGAGCCCCAGTCTTGCTGTTCATCTGCAATGACTGCCAGGGCAAGTGAGGACTAGCAAGACAATTCCTGCCTAGCACCTTCCTTGGAGGAGAGAGAGTGCAGCGTTTCATTTTAGCATTTTGGCGCTCACGAGGGAGACAAACTGCTTTGGCTGTTTGCAAGGCTAGGAAAGAGCAGAGCCCCAGTCTTGCTGTTTATCTGCAATGACTGCCAGGGCAAGTGAGGACCAGCAAGACAATTCCTGCCTAGCACCTTCCTTGGAGGAGAGAGAGTGCAACGTTTCATTTTAGCATTTTGGCGCTCACGAGGGAGACAAACTGCTTTGGCTGTTTGCAAGGCTAGGAAAGAGCAGAGCCCCAGTCTTGCTGTTCATCTGCAATGACTGCCAGGGCAAGTGAGGACCAGCAAGACAATTCCTGCCTAGCACCTTCCTTGGAGGAGAGAGAGTGCAGCGTTTCATTTTAGCTTTTTGGCGCTCACGAGCGAGACAAACTGCTTTGGCTGTTTGCAAGGCTAGGAAAGAGCAGAGCCCCAGTCTTGCTGTTTATCTGCAATGACTGCCAGGGCAAGTGAGGATCAGCAAGACAATTCCTGCCTAGCGCCTTCCTTGGAGGAGAGAGAGTGCAACGTTTCATTTTGCTTTTTGGAGTGCCAGAGTGAGAAAAAGCAGAGTGCCTCTTTGCATGGCTAGGAAAGACTGGAGCCCCAGTCTTGCTGTTTATCTGCAATGACTGCCAGGGCAAGTGAGGACCAGCAAGACAATTCCTGCCTAGCACCTTCCTTGGAGGAGAGAGAGTGCAACGTTTCATTTTAGCATTTTGGCGCTCACGAGGGAGACAAACTGCTTTGGCTGTTTGCAAGGCTAGGAAAGAGCAGAGCCCCAGTCTTGCTGTTTATCTGCAATGACTGCCAGGGCAAGTGAGGACCAGCAAGACAATTCCTGCCTAGCACCTTCCTTGGAGGAGAGAGAGTGCAACGTTTCATTTTAGCATTTTGGCGCTCACGAGGGAGACAAACTGCTTTGGCTGTTTGCAAGGCTAGGAAAGAGCAGAGCCCCAGTCTTGCTGTTCATGTGCAATGTCTGCCAGGGCAAGTGAGGTCCAGCAAGACAATTCCTGCCTAGCACCTTCCTTGGAGGAGAGAGAGTGCAACGTTTCATTTTAGCATTTTGGCGCTCACGAGCGAGACAAATTGCTTTGGCTGTTTGCAAGGCTAGGAAAGAGCAGAGCCCCAGTCTTGCTGTTTATCTGCAATGACTGCCAGGGCAAGTGAGGACCAGCAAGACAATTCCTGCCTAGCGCCTTCCTTGGAGGAGAGAGAGTGCAACGTTTCATTTTAGCATTTTGGCGATCATGAGCGAGACAAACTGCTTTGGCTGTTTGCACGGCTAGGAAAGAGCAGAGCCCCAGTCTTGCTGTTTATCTGCAATGACTGCCAGGGCAAGTGAGGACCAGCAAGACAATTCCTGCCTAGCACCTTCCTTGGAGGAGAGAGAGTGCAACGTTTCATTTTAGCATTTTGGCGCTCACGAGGGAGACAAACTGCTTTGGCTGTTTGCAAGGCTAGGAAAGAGCAGAGCCCCAGTCTTGCTGTTCATCTGCAATGACTGCCAGGGCAAGTGAGGACTAGCAAGACAATTCCTGCCTAGCACCTTCCTTGGAGGAGAGAGAGTGCAGCGTTTCATTTTAGCATTTTGGCGCTCACGAGGGAGACAAACTGCTTTGGCTGTTTGCAAGGCTAGGAAAGAGCAGAGCCCCAGTCTTGCTGTTTATCTGCAATGACTGCCAGGGCAAGTGAGGACCAGCAAGACAATTCCTGCCTAGCACCTTCCTTGGAGGAGAGAGAGTGCAACGTTTCATTTTAGCATTTTGGCGCTCACGAGGGAGACAAACTGCTTTGGCTGTTTGCAAGGCTAGGAAAGAGCAGAGCCCCAGTCTTGCTGTTCATCTGCAATGACTGCCAGGGCAAGTGAGGACCAGCAAGACAATTCCTGCCTAGCACCTTCCTTGGAGGAGAGAGAGTGCAGCGTTTCATTTTAGCTTTTTGGCGCTCACGAGCGAGACAAACTGCTTTGGCTGTTTGCAAGGCTAGGAAAGAGCAGAGCCCCAGTCTTGCTGTTTATCTGCAATGACTGCCAGGGCAAGTGAGGACCAGCAAGACAATTCTTGCCTAGCACCTTCCTTGGAGAGGAGAGAGTTCAACGATTCATTTTGCTTTTTGGAGTGCCAGAGTGAGAAAAAGCAGAGTGCCTCTTTGCATGGCTAGGAAAGACTGGAGCCCCAGTCTTGCTGTTTATCTGCAATGACTGCCAGGGCAAGTGAGGACCAGCAAGACAATTCCTGCCTAGCACCTTCCTTGGAGGAGAGAGAGTGCAACGTTTCATTTTAGCATTTTGGAGTGCGAGAGTGAGAAAAAGCAGAGTTCCTGTTTGCAAGGCTAGGAAACAGCAGACCCCCAGTCTTGCCGTTTATCTGCAATGACTGCCAGGGCAAGTGACGACCAGCAAGACAATTCCTGCCTAGCACCTTCCTTGGAGGAGCGAGAGTGCAATGTTTCATTTTAGCTTTTTGGAGTGCGAGAGTGAGAAAAAGCAGAGTGCCTGTTTGCAAGGCTAGGAAAGAGCAGAGCCCCAGTCTTGCTGTTTATCTGCAATGACTGCCAGGGCAAGTGAGGACCAGCAAGACAATTCCTGCCTAGCACCTTCCTTGGAGGAGAGAGAGTGCAACGTTTCATTTTAGCATTTTGGCGCTCACGAGGGAGACAAACTGCTTTGGCTGTTTGCAAGGCTAGGAAAGAGCAGAGCCCCAGTCTTGCTGTTTATCTGCAATGACTGCCAGGGCAAGTGAGGACCAGCAAGACAATTCCTGCCTAGCACCTTCCTTGGAGGAGAGAGAGTGCAACGTTTCATTTTAGCATTTTGGCGCTCACGAGGGAGACAAACTGCTTTGGCTGTTTGCAAGGCTAGGAAAGAGCAGAGCCCCAGTCTTGCTGTTCATCTGCAATGACTGCCAGGGCAAGTGAGGACTAGCAAGACAATTCCTGCCTAGCACCTTCCTTGGAGGAGAGAGAGTGCAGCGTTTCATTTTAGCATTTTGGCGCTCACGAGGGAGACAAACTGCTTTGGCTGTTTGCAAGGCTAGGAAAGAGCAGAGCCCCAGTCTTGCTGTTTATCTGCAATGACTGCCAGGGCAAGTGAGGACCAGCAAGACAATTCCTGCCTAGCACCTTCCTTGGAGGAGAGAGAGTGCAACGTTTCATTTTAGCATTTTGGCGCTCACGAGGGAGACAAACTGCTTTGGCTGTTTGCAAGGCTAGGAAAGAGCAGAGCCCCAGTCTTGCTGTTCATCTGCAATGACTGCCAGGGCAAGTGAGGACCAGCAAGACAATTCCTGCCTAGCACCTTCCTTGGAGGAGAGAGAGTGCAGCGTTTCATTTTAGCTTTTTGGCGCTCACGAGCGAGACAAACTGCTTTGGCTGTTTGCAAGGCTAGGAAAGAGCAGAGCCCCAGTCTTGCTGTTTATCTGCAATGACTGCCAGGGCAAGTGAGGATCAGCAAGACAATTCCTGCCTAGCGCCTTCCTTGGAGGAGAGAGAGTGCAACGTTTCATTTTGCTTTTTGGAGTGCCAGAGTGAGAAAAAGCAGAGTGCCTCTTTGCATGGCTAGGAAAGACTGGAGCCCCAGTCTTGCTGTTTATCTGCAATGACTGCCAGGGCAAGTGAGGACCAGCAAGACAATTCCTGCCTAGCACCTTCCTTGGAGGAGAGAGAGTGCAACGTTTCATTTTAGCATTTTGGCGCTCACGAGGGAGACAAACTGCTTTGGCTGTTTGCAAGGCTAGGAAAGAGCAGAGCCCCAGTCTTGCTGTTTATCTGCAATGACTGCCAGGGCAAGTGAGGACCAGCAAGACAATTCCTGCCTAGCACCTTCCTTGGAGGAGAGAGAGTGCAACGTTTCATTTTAGCATTTTGGCGCTCACGAGGGAGACAAACTGCTTTGGCTGTTTGCAAGGCTAGGAAAGAGCAGAGCCCCAGTCTTGCTGTTCATGTGCAATGTCTGCCAGGGCAAGTGAGGTCCAGCAAGACAATTCCTGCCTAGCACCTTCCTTGGAGAAGAGAGAGTGCAACGTTTCATTTTAGCATTTTGGCGCTCACGAGCGAGACAAATTGCTTTGGCTGTTTGCAAGGCTAGGAAAGAGCAGAGCCCCAGTCTTGCTGTTTATCTGCAATGACTGCCAGGGCAAGTGAGGACCAGCAAGACAATTCCTGCCTAGCGCCTTCCTTGGAGGAGAGAGAGTGCAACGTTTCATTTTAGCATTTTGGCGATCATGAGCGAGACAAACTGCTTTGGCTGTTTGCACGGCTAGGAAAGAGCAGAGCCCCAGTCTTGCTGTTTATCTGCAATGACTGCCAGGGCAAGTGAGGACCAGCAAGACAATTCCTGCCTAGCACCTTCCTTGGAGGAGAGAGAGTGCAACGTTTCATTTTAGCATTTTGGCGCTCACGAGGGAGACAAACTGCTTTGGCTGTTTGCAAGGCTAGGAAAGAGCAGAGCCCCAGTCTTGCTGTTCATCTGCAATGACTGCCAGGGCAAGTGAGGACTAGCAAGACAATTCCTGCCTAGCACCTTCCTTGGAGGAGAGAGAGTGCAGCGTTTCATTTTAGCATTTTGGCGCTCACGAGGGAGACAAACTGCTTTGGCTGTTTGCAAGGCTAGGAAAGAGCAGAGCCCCAGTCTTGCTGTTTATCTGCAATGACTGCCAGGGCAAGTGAGGACCAGCAAGACAATTCCTGCCTAGCACCTTCCTTGGAGGAGAGAGAGTGCAACGTTTCATTTTAGCATTTTGGCGCTCACGAGGGAGACAAACTGCTTTGGCTGTTTGCAAGGCTAGGAAAGAGCAGAGCCCCAGTCTTGCTGTTCATCTGCAATGACTGCCAGGGCAAGTGAGGACCAGCAAGACAATTCCTGCCTAGCACCTTCCTTGGAGGAGAGAGAGTGCAGCGTTTCATTTTAGCTTTTTGGCGCTCACGAGCGAGACAAACTGCTTTGGCTGTTTGCAAGGCTAGGAAAGAGCAGAGCCCCAGTCTTGCTGTTTATCTGCAATGACTGCCAGGGCAAGTGAGGACCAGCAAGACAATTCTTGCCTAGCACCTTCCTTGGAGAGGAGAGAGTTCAACGATTCATTTTGCTTTTTGGAGTGCCAGAGTGAGAAAAAGCAGAGTGCCTCTTTGCATGGCTAGGAAAGACTGGAGCCCCAGTCTTGCTGTTTATCTGCAATGACTGCCAGGGCAAGTGAGGACCAGCAAGACAATTCCTGCCTAGCACCTTCCTTGGAGGAGAGAGAGTGCAACGTTTCATTTTAGCATTTTGGCGCTCACGAGCGAGACAAACTGCTTTGGCTGTTTGCAAGGCTAGGAAAGAGCAGAGCCCCAGTCTTGCTGTTTATCTGCAATGACTGCCAGGGCAAGTGAGGACCAGCAAGACAATTCCTGCCTAGCACCTTCCTTGGAGGAGAGAGAGTGCAACGTTTCATTTTAGCATTTTGGCGCTCACGAGGGAGACAAACTGCTTTGGCTGTTTGCAAGGCTAGGAAAGAGCAGAGCCCCAGTCTTGCTGTTTATCTGCAATGACTGCCAGGGCAAGTGAGGACCAGCAAGACAATTCCTGCCTAGCACCTTCCTTGGAGGAGAGAGAGTCCAACGTTTCATTTTAGCATTTTGGCGCTCACGAGGGAGACAAACTGCTTTGGCTGTTTGCAAGGCTAGGAAAGAGCAGAGCCCCAGTCTTGCTGTTCATCTGCAATGACTGCCAGGGCAAGTGAGGACCAGCAAGACAATTCCTGCCTAGCACCTTCCTTGGAGGAGAGAGAGTGCAGCGTTTCATTTTAGCTTTTTGGCGCTCACGAGCGAGACAAACTGCTTTGGCTGTTTGCAAGGCTAGGAAAGAGCAGAGCCCCAGTTTTGCTGTTTATCTGCAATGACTGCCAGGGCAAGTGAGGACCAGCAAGACAATTCTTGCCTAGCACCTTCCTTGGAGAGGAGAGAGTTCAACGTTTCATTTTGCTTTTTGGAGTGCCAGAGTGAGAAAAAGCAGAGTGCCTCTTTGCATGGCTAGGAAAGACTGGAGCCCCAGTCTTGCTGTTTATCTGCAATGACTGCCAGGGCAAGTGAGGACCAGCAAGACAATTCCTGCCTAGCACCTTCCTTGGAGGAGAGAGAGTGCAACGTTTCATTTTAGCATTTTGGCGCTCACGAGGGAGACAAACTGCTTTGGCTGTTTGCAAGGCTAGGAAAGAGCAGAGCCCCAGTCTTGCTGTTTATCTGCAATGACTGCCAGGGCAAGTGAGGACCAGCAAGACAATTCCTGCCTAGCACCTTCCTTGGAGGAGAGAGAGTGCAACGTTTCATTTTAGCATTTTGGCGCTCACGAGCGAGACAAATTGCTTTGGCTGTTTGCAAGGCTAGGAAAGAGCAGAGCCCCAGTCTTGCTGTTTATCTGCAATGACTGCCAGGGCAAGTGAGGACCAGCAAGACAATTCCTGCCTAGCGCCTTCCTTGCAGGAGAGAGAGTGCAACGTTTCATTTTAGCATTTTGGCGATCATGAGCGAGACAAACTGCTTTGGCTGTTTGCAAGGCTAGAAAAGAGCAGAGCCCCAGTCTTGCTGTTTATCTGTAATGACTGCCAGGGCAAGTGAGGATCAGCAAGACAATTCCTGCCTAGCACCTTCCTTGGAGGAGAGAGAGTGCAACGTTTCATTTTAGCATTTTGGCGCTCACGAGGGAGACAAACTGCTTTGGCTGTTTGCAAATCTAGGAAAGAGCAGAGCCCCAGTCTTGCTGTTTATCTGCAATGACTGCCAGGGCAAGTGAGGACCAGCAAGACAATTCCTGCCTAGCACGTTCCTTGGAGAGGAGAGAGTTCAACGTTTCATTTTGCTTTTTGGAGTGCCAGAGTGAGAAAAAGCAGAGTGCCTCTTTGCAAGGCTAGGAAAGACTGGAGCCCCAGTCTTGCTGTTTATCTGCAATGACTGCCAGGGCAAGTGAGGACCAGCAAGACAATTCCTGCCTAGCACCTTCCTTGGAGGAGAGAGAGTGCAACGTTTCATTTTAGCATTTTGGCGCTCACGAGGGAGACAAACTGCTTTGGCTGTTTGCAAGGCTAGGAAAGAGCAGAGCCCCAGTCTTGCTGTTTATCTGCAATGACTGCCAGGGCAAGTGAGGACCAGCAAGACAATTCCTGCCTAGCACCTTCCTTGGAGGAGAGAGAGTGCAACGTTTCATTTTAGCATTTTGGCGCTCACGAGGGAGACAAACTGCTTTGGCTGTTTGCAAGGCTAGGAAAGAGCAGAGCCCCAGTCTTGCTGTTCATGTGCAATGTCTGCCAGGGCAAGTGAGGTCCAGCAAGACAATTCCTGCCTAGCACCTTCCTTGGAGGAGAGAGAGTGCAACGTTTCATTTTAGCATTTTGGCGCTCACGAGCGAGACAAATTGCTTTGGCTGTTTGCAAGGCTAGGAAAGAGCAGAGCCCCAGTCTTGCTGTTTATCTGCAATGACTGCCAGGGCAAGTGAGGACCAGCAAGACAATTCCTGCCTAGCGCCTTCCTTGGAGGAGAGAGAGTGCAACGTTTCATTTTAGCATTTTGGCGATCATGAGCGAGACGAACTGCTTTGGCTGTTTGCAAGGCTAGAAAAGAGCAGAGCCCCAGTCTTGCTGTTTATCTGTAATGACTGCCAGGGCAAGTGAGGATCAGCAAGACAATTCCTGCCTAGCACGTTCCTTGGAGAGGAGAGAGTTCAACGTTTCATTTTGCTTTTTGGAGTGCCAGAGTGAGAAAAAGCAGAGTGCCTCTTTGCAAGGCTAGGAAAGAGCAGAGCCCCAGTCTTGCTGTTTATCTGCAATGACTGCCAGGGCAAGTGAGGACCAGCAAGACAATTCCTGCCTAGCACCTTCCTTGGAGGAGAGAGAGTGCAACGTTTCATTTTAGCATTTTGGCGCTCACGAGGGAGACAAACTGCTTTGGCTGTTTGCAAGGCTAGGAAAGAGCAGAGCCCCAGTCTTGCTGTTTATCTGCAATGACTGCCAGGGCAAGTGAGGACCAGCAAGACAATTCCTGCCTAGCACCTTCCTTGGAGGAGAGATGTGCAACGTTTCATTTTAGCATTTTGGCGCTCACGAGGGAGACAAACTGCTTTGGCTGTTTGCAAGGCTAGGAAAGAGCAGAGCCCCAGTCTTGCTGTTCATCTGCAATGACTGCCAGGGCAAGTGAGGACTAGCAAGACAATTCCTGCCTAGCACCTTCCTTGGAGGAGAGAGAGTGCAGCGTTTCATTTTAGCATTTTGGCGCTCACGAGGGAGACAAACTGCTTTGGCTGTTTGCAAGGCTAGGAAAGAGCAGAGCCCCAGTCTTGCTGTTTATCTGCAATGACTGCCAGGGCAAGTGAGGACCAGCAAGACAATTCCTGCCTAGCACCTTCCTTGGAGGAGAGAGAGTGCAACGTTTCATTTTAGCATTTTGGCGCTCACGAGGGAGACAAACTGCTTTGGCTGTTTGCAAGGCTAGGAAAGAGCAGAGCCCCAGTCTTGCTGTTCATCTGCAATGACTGCCAGGGCAAGTGAGGACCAGCAAGACAATTCCTGCCTAGCACCTTCCTTGGAGGAGAGAGAGTGCAGCGTTTCATTTTAGCTTTTTGGCGCTCACGAGCGAGACAAACTGCTTTGGCTGTTTGCAAGGCTAGGAAAGAGCAGAGCCCCAGTCTTGCTGTTTATCTGCAATGACTGCCAGGGCAAGTGAGGACCAGCAAGACAATTCTTGCCTAGCACCTTCCTTGGAGAGGAGAGAGTTCAACGTTTCATTTTGCTTTTTGGAGTGCCAGAGTGAGAAAAAGCAGAGTGCCTCTTTGCATGGCTAGGAAAGACTGGAGCCCCAGTCTTGCTGTTTATCTGCAATGACTGCCAGGGCAAGTGAGGACCAGCAAGACAATTCCTGCCTAGCACCTTCCTTGGAGGAGAGAGAGTGCAACGTTTCATTTTAGCATTTTGGCGCTCACGAGGGAGACAAACTGCTTTGGCTGTTTGCAAGGCTAGGAAAGAGCAGAGCCCCAGTCTTGCTGTTTATCTGCAATGACTGCCAGGGCAAGTGAGGACCAGCAAGACAATTCCTGCCTAGCACCTTCCTTGGAGGAGAGAGAGTGCAGCGTTTCATTTTAGCTTTTTGGCGCTCACGAGCGAGACAAACTGCTTTGGCTGTTTGCAAGGCTAGGAAAGAGCAGAGCCCCAGTCTTGCTGTTCATGTGCAATGTCTGCCATGGCAAGTGAGGACCAGCAAGACAATTCCTGCCTAGCACCTTCCTTGGAGGAGAGAGAGTGCAGCGTTTCATTTTAGCATTTTGGCGCTCACGAGGGAGACAAACTGCTTTGGCTGTTTGCAAGGCTAGGAAAGAGCAGAGCCCCAGTCTTGCTGTTCATGTGCAATGTCTGCCAGGGCAAGTGAGGACCAGCAAGACCATTCCTGCCTAGCACCTTCCTTGGAGGAGAGAGAGTGCAACGTTTCATTTTGCTTTTTGGAGTGCGAGAGTGAGAAAAAGCAGAGTTCCTGTTTGCAAGGCTAGGAAACAGCAGACCCCCAGTCTTGCCGTTTATCTGCAATGACTGCCAGGGCAAGTGACGACCAGCAAGACAATTCCTGCCTAGCACCTTCCTTGGAGGAGCGAGAGTGCAATGTTTCATTTTAGCTTTTTGGAGTGCGAGAGTGAGAAAAAGCAGAGTGCCTGTTTGCAAGGCTAGGAAAGAGCAGAGCCCCAGTCTTGCTGTTTATCTGCAATGACTGCCAGGGCAAGTGAGGACCAGCAAGACAATTCCTGCCTAGCACCTTCCTTGGAGGAGAGAGAGTACAACGTTTCATTTTAGCATTTTGGCGCTCACGAGGGAGACAAACTGCTTTGGCTGTTTGCACGGCTAGGAAAGAGCAGAGCCCCAGTCTTGCTGTTTATCTGCAATGACTGCCAGGGCAAGTGAGGACCAGCAAGACAATTCCTGCCTAGCACCTTCCTTGGAGGAGAGAGAGTGCAACGTTTCATTTTAGCATTTTGGCGCTCACGAGGGAGACAAACTGCTTTGGCTGTTTGCAAGGCTAGGAAAGAGCAGAGCCCCAGTCTTGCTGTTCATCTGCAATGACTGCCAGGGCAAGTGAGGACTAGCAAGACAATTCCTGCCTAGCACCTTCCTTGGAGGAGAGAGAGTGCAGCGTTTCATTTAGCATTTTGGCGCTCACGAGGGAGACAAACTGCTTTGGCTGTTTGCAAGGCTAGGAAAGAGCAGAGCCCCAGTCTTGCTGTTTATCTGCAATGACTGCCAGGGCAAGTGAGGACCAGCAAGACAATTCCTGCCTAGCACCTTCCTTGGAGGAGAGAGAGTGCAACGTTTCATTTTAGCATTTTGGCGCTCACGAGGGAGACAAACTGCTTTGGCTGTTTGCAAGGCTAGGAAAGAGCAGAGCCCCAGTCTTGCTGTTCATCTGCAATGACTGCCAGGGCAAGTGACGACCAGCAAGACAATTCCTGCCTAGCACCTTCCTTGGAGGAGAGAGAGTGCAGCGTTTCATTTTAGCTTTTTGGCGCTCACGAGCGAGACAAACTGCTTTGGCTGTTTGCAAGGCTAGGAAAGAGCAGAGCCCCAGTCTTGCTGTTTATCTGCAATGACTGCCAGGGCAAGTCAGGACCAGCAAGACAATTCTTGCCTAGCACCTTCCTTGGAGAGGAGAGAGTTCAACGATTCATTTTGCTTTTTGGAGTGCCAGAGTGAGAAAAAGCTGAGTGCCTCTTTGCATGGCTAGGAAAGACTGGAGCCCCAGTCTTGCTGTTTATCTGCAATGACTGCCAGGGCAAGTGAGGACCAGCAAGACAATTCCTGCCTAGCACCTTCCTTGGAGGAGAGAGAGTGCAACGTTTCATTTTAGCATTTTGGCGCTCACGAGGGAGACAAACTGCTTTGGCTGTTTGCAAGGCTAGGAAAGAGCAGAGCCCCAGTCTTGCTGTTTATCTGCAATGACTGCCAGGGCAAGTGAGGACCAGCAAGACAATTCCTGCCTAGCACCTTCCTTGGAGGAGAGAGAGTGCAACGTTTCATTTTAGCATTTTGGCGCTCACGAGGGAGACAAACTGCTTTGGCTGTTTGCAAGGCTAGGAAAGAGCAGAGCCCCAGTCTTGCTGTTTATCTGCAATGACTGCCAGGGCAAGTGAGGACCAGCAAGACAATTCCTGCCTAGCACCTTCCTTGGAGGAGAGAGAGTCCAACGTTTCATTTTAGCATTTTGGCGCTCACGAGGGAGACAAACTGCTTTGGCTGTTTGCAAGGCTAGGAAAGAGCAGAGCCCCAGTCTTGCTGTTCATCTGCAATGACTGCCAGGGCAAGTGAGGACCAGCAAGACAATTCCTGCCTAGCACCTTCCTTGGAGGAGAGAGAGTGCAGCGTTTCATTTTAGCTTTTTGGCGCTCACGAGCGAGACAAACTGCTTTGGCTGTTTGCAAGGCTAGGAAAGAGCAGAGCCCCAGTCTTGCTGTTTATCTGCAATGACTGCCAGGGCAAGTGAGGACCAGCAAGACAATTCTTGCCTAGCACCTTCCTTGGAGAGGAGAGAGTTCAACGTTTCATTTTGCTTTTTGGAGTGCCAGAGTGAGAAAAAGCAGAGTGCCTCTTTGCATGGCTAGGAAAGACTGGAGCCCCAGTCTTGCTGTTTATCTGCAATGACTGCCAGGGCAAGTGAGGACCAGCAAGACAATTCCTGCCTAGCACCTTCCTTGGAGGAGAGAGAGTGCAACGTTTCATTTTAGCATTTTGGCGCTCACGAGGGAGACAAACTGCTTTGGCTGTTTGCAAGGCTAGGAAAGAGCAGAGCCCCAGTCTTGCTGTTTATCTGCAATGACTGCCAGGGCAAGTGAGGACCAGCAAGACAATTCCTGCCTAGCACCTTCCTTGGAGGAGAGAGAGTGCAACGTTTCATTTTAGCATTTTGGCGCTCACGAGGGAGACAAACTGCTTTGGCTGTTTGCAAGGCTAGGAAAGAGCAGAGCCCCAGTCTTGCTGTTCATGTGCAATGTCTGCCAGGGCAAGTGAGGTCCAGCAAGACAATTCCTGCCTAGCACCTTCCTTGGAGGAGAGAGAGTGCAACGTTTCATTTTAGCATTTTGGCGCTCACGAGCGAGACAAATTGCTTTGGCTGTTTGCAAGGCTAGGAAAGAGCAGAGCCCCAGTCTTGCTGTTTATCTGCAATGACTGCCAGGGCAAGTGAGGACCAGCAAGACAATTCCTGCCTAGCGCCTTCCTTGGAGGAGAGAGAGTGCAACGTTTCATTTTAGCATTTTGGCGATCATGAGCGAGACAAACTGCTTTGGCTGTTTGCAAGGCTAGAAAAGAGCAGAGCCCCAGTCTTGCTGTTTATCTGTAATGACTGCCAGGGCAAGTGAGGATCAGCAAGACAATTCCTGCCTAGCACCTTCCTTGGAGGAGAGAGAGTGCAACGTTTCATTTTAGCATTTTGGCGCTCACGAGGGAGACAAACTGCTTTGGCTGTTTGCAAATCTAGGAAAGAGCAGAGCCCCAGTCTTGCTGTTTATCTGCAATGACTGCCAGGGCAAGTGAGGACCAGCAAGACAATTCCTGCCTAGCACGTTCCTTGGAGAGGAGAGAGTGCAACGTTTCATTTTGCTTTTTGGAGTGCCAGAGTGAGAAAAAGCAGAGTGCCTCTTTGCAAGGCTAGGAAAGACTGGAGCCCCAGTCTTGCTGTTTATCTGCAATGACTGCCAGGGCAAGTGAGGACCAGCAAGACAATTCCTGCCTAGCACCTTCCTTGGAGGAGAGAGAGTGCAACGTTTCATTTTAGCATTTTGGCGCTCACGAGGGAGACAAACTGCTTTGGCTGTTTGCAAGGCTAGGAAAGAGCAGAGCCCCAGTCTTGCTGTTTATCTGCAATGACTGCCAGGGCAAGTGAGGACCAGCAAGACAATTCCTGCCTAGCACCTTCCTTGGAGGAGAGAGAGTGCAACGTTTCATTTTAGCATTTTGGCGCTCACGAGGGAGACAAACTGCTTTGGCTGTTTGCAAGGCTAGGAAAGAGCAGAGCCCCAGTCTTGCTGTTCATGTGCAATGTCTGCCAGGGCAAGTGAGGTCCAGCAAGACAATTCCTGCCTAGCACCTTCCTTGGAGGAGAGAGAGTGCAACGTTTCATTTTAGCATTTTGGCGCTCACGAGCGAGACAAATTGCTTTGGCTGTTTGCAAGGCTAGGAAAGAGCAGAGCCCCAGTCTTGCTGTTTATCTGCAATGACTGCCAGGGCAAGTGAGGACCAGCAAGACAATTCCTGCCTAGCGCCTTCCTTGGAGGAGAGAGAGTGCAACGTTTCATTTTAGCATTTTGGCGATCATGAGCGAGACGAACTGCTTTGGCTGTTTGCAAGGCTAGAAAAGAGCAGAGCCCCAGTCTTGCTGTTTATCTGTAATGACTGCCAGGGCAAGTGAGGATCAGCAAGACAATTCCTGCCTAGCACGTTCCTTGGAGAGGAGAGAGTTCAACGTTTCATTTTGCTTTTTGGAGTGCCAGAGTGAGAAAAAGCAGAGTGCCTCTTTGCAAGGCTAGGAAAGAGCAGAGCCCCAGTCTTGCTGTTTATCTGCAATGACTGCCAGGGCAAGTGAGGACCAGCAAGACAATTCCTGCCTAGCACCTTCCTTGGAGGAGAGAGAGTGCAACGTTTCATTTTAGCATTTTGGCGCTCACGAGGGAGACAAACTGCTTTGGCTGTTTGCAAATCTAGGAAAGAGCAGAGCCCCAGTCTTGCTGTTTATCTGCAATGACTGCCAGGGCAACTGAGGACCAGCAAGACAATTCCTGCCTAGCACGTTCCTTGGAGAGGAGAGAGTTCAACGTTTCATTTTGCTTTTTGGAGTGCCAGAGTGAGAAAAAGCAGAGTGCCTCTTTGCAAGGCTAGGAAAGACTGGAGCCCCAGTCTTGCTGTTTATCTGCAATGACTGCCAGGGCAAGTGAGGACCAGCAAGACAATTCCTGCCTAGCACCTTCCTTGGAGGAGAGAGAGTGCAACGTTTCATTTTAGCATTTTGGCGCTCACGAGGGAGACAAACTGCTTTGGCTGTTTGCAAGGCTAGGAAAGAGCAGACCCCCAGTCTTGCCGTTTATCTGCAATGACTGCCAGGGCAAGTGACGACCAGCAAGACAATTCCTGCCTAGCACCTTCCTTGGAGGAGCGAGAGTGCAATGTTTCATTTTAGCTTCTTGGAGTGCGAGAGTGAGAAAAAGCAGAGTGCCTGTTTGCAAGGCTAGGAAAGAGCAGAGCCCCAGTCTTGCTGTTTATCTGCAATGACTGCCAGGGCAAGTGAGGACCAGCAAGACAATTCCTGCCTAGCACCTTCCTTGGAGGAGAGAGAGTGCAACGTTTCATTTTAGCATTTTGGCGCTCACGAGGGAGACAAACTGCTTTGGCTGTTTGCAAGGCTAGGAAAGAGCAGAGCCCCAGTCTTGCTGTTTATCTGCAATGACTGCAAGGGCAAGTGAGGACCAGCAAGACAATTCCTGCCTAGCACCTTCCTTGGAGGAGAGAGAGTGCAACGTTTCATTTTAGCATTTTGGCGCTCACGAGGGAGACAAACTGCTTTGGCTGTTTGCAAGGCTAGGAAAGAGCAGAGCCCCAGTCTTGCTGTTCATCTGCAATGACTGCCAGGGCAAGTGAGGACCAGCAAGACAATTCCTGCCTAGCACCTTCCTTGGAGGAGAGAGAGTGCAACGTTTCATTTTAGCATTTTGGAGCTCACGAGCGAGTCAAACTGCTTTGGCTGTTTGCAAGGCTAGGAAAGAGCAGAGCCCCAGTCTTGCTGTTTATCTGCAATGACTGCCAGGGCAAGTGAGGACCAGCAAGACAATTCCTGCCTAGCACCTTCCTTAGAGGAGAGAGAGTGCAACGTTTCATTTTAGCATTTTGGCGCTCACGAGGGAGACAAACTGCTTTGGCTGTTTGCAAGGTTAGGACAGAGCAGAGCCCGAGTCTTGCTGTTTATCTGCAATGTCTGCCAGGGCAAGTGAGGACCAGCAAGACAATTCCTGCCTAGCACCTTCCTTGGAGGAGAGAGAGTGCAGCGTTTCATTTTAGCTTTTTGGCGCTCACGAGCGAGACAAACTGCTTTGGCTGTTTGCAAGGCTAGGAAAGAGCAGAGCCCCAGTCTTGCTGTTCATGTGCAATGTCTGCCAGGGCAAGTGAGGTCCAGCAAGACAATTCCTGCCTAGCACCTTCCTTGGAGGAGAGAGAGTTCAACGATTCATTTTGCTTTTTGGAGTGCCAGAGTGAGAAAAAGCAGAGTGCCTCTTTGCATGGCTAGGAAAGACTGGAGCCCCAGTCTTGCTGTTTATCTGCAATGACTGCCAGGGCAAGTGAGGACCAGCAAGACAATTCCTGCCTAGCACCTTCCTTGGAGGAGAGAGAGTGCAACGTTTCATTTTAGCATTTTGGCGCTCACGAGGGAGACAAACTGCTTTGGCTGTTTGCAAGGCTAGGAAAGAGCAGAGCCCCAGTCTTGCTGTTTATCTGCAATGACTGCCAGGGCAAGTGAGGACCAGCAAGACAATTCCTGCCTAGCACCTTCCTTGGAGGAGAGAGAGTGCAACGTTTCATTTTAGCATTTTGGCGCTCACGAGGGAGACAAACTGCTTTGGCTGTTTGCAAGGCTAGGAAAGAGCAGAGCCCCAGTCTTGCTGTTTATCTGCAATGACTGCCAGGGCAAGTGAGGACCAGCAAGACAATTCCTGCCTAGCACCTTCCTTGGAGGAGAGAGAGTCCAACGTTTCATTTTAGCATTTTGGCGCTCACGAGGGAGACAAACTGCTTTGGCTGTTTGCAAGGCTAGGAAAGAGCAGAGCCCCAGTCTTGCTGTTCATCTGCAATGACTGCCAGGGCAAGTGAGGACCAGCAAGACAATTCCTGCCTAGCACCTTCCTTGGAGGAGAGAGAGTGCAGCGTTTCATTTTAGCTTTTTGGCGCTCACGAGGGAGACAAACTGCTTTGGCTGTTTGCAAGGCTAGGAAAGAGCAGAGCCCCAGTCTTGCTGTTTATCTGCAATGACTGCCAGGGCAAGTGAGGACCAGCAAGACAATTCTTGCCTAGCACCTTCCTTGGAGAGGAGAGAGTTCAACGTTTCATTTTGCTTTTTGGAGTGCCAGAGTGAGAAAAAGCAGAGTGCCTCTTTGCATGGCTAGGAAAGACTGGAGCCCCAGTCTTGCTGTTTATCTGCAATGACTGCCAGGGCAAGTGAGGACCAGCAAGACAATTCCTGCCTAGCACCTTCCTTGGAGGAGAGAGAGTGCAACGTTTCATTTTAGCATTTTGGCGCTCACGAGGGAGACAAACTGCTTTGGCTGTTTGCAAGGCTAGGAAAGAGCAGAGCCCCAGTCTTGCTGTTTATCTGCAATGACTGCCAGGGCAAGTGAGGACCAGCAAGACAATTCCTGCCTAGCACCTTCCTTGGAGGAGAGAGAGTGCAACGTTTCATTTTAGCATTTTGGCGCTCACGAGGGAGACAAACTGCTTTGGCTGTTTGCAAGGCTAGGAAAGAGCAGAGCCCCAGTCTTGCTGTTCATGTGCAATGTCTGCCAGGGCAAGTGAGGTCCAGCAAGACAATTCCTGCCTAGCACCTTCCTTGGAGGAGAGAGAGTGCAACGTTTCATTTTAGCATTTTGGCGCTCACGAGCGAGACAAATTGCTTTGGCTGTTTGCAAGGCTAGGAAAGAGCAGAGCCCCAGTCTTGCTGTTTATCTGCAATGACTGCCAGGGCAAGTGAGGACCAGCAAGACAATTCCTGCCTAGCGCCTTCCTTGGAGGAGAGAGAGTGCAACGTTTCATTTTAGCATTTTGGCGATCATGAGCGAGACAAACTGCTTTGGCTGTTTGCAAGGCTAGGAAAGAGCAGAGCCCCAGTCTTGCTGTTTATCTGCAATGACTGCCAGGGCAAGTGAGGACCAGCAAGACAATTCCTGCCTAGCACCTTCCTTGGAGGAGAGAGAGTCCAACGTTTCATTTTAGCATTTTGGCGCTCACGAGGGAGACAAACTGCTTTGGCTGTTTGCAAGGCTAGGAAAGAGCAGAGCCCCAGTCTTGCTGTTCATCTGCAATGACTGCCAGGGCAAGTGAGGACCAGCAAGACAATTCCTGCCTAGCACCTTCCTTGGAGGAGAGAGAGTGCAGCGTTTCATTTTAGCTTTTTGGCGCTCACGAGGGAGACAAACTGCTTTGGCTGTTTGCAAGGCTAGGAAAGAGCAGAGCCCCAGTCTTGCTGTTTATCTGCAATGACTGCCAGGGCAAGTGAGGACCAGCAAGACAATTCTTGCCTAGCACCTTCCTTGGAGAGGAGAGAGTTCAACGTTTCATTTTGCTTTTTGGAGTGCCAGAGTGAGAAAAAGCAGAGTGCCTCTTTGCATGGCTAGGAAAGACTGGAGCCCCAGTCTTGCTGTTTATCTGCAATGACTGCCAGGGCAAGTGAGGACCAGCAAGACAATTCCTGCCTAGCACCTTCCTTGGAGGAGAGAGAGTGCAACGTTTCATTTTAGCATTTTGGCGCTCACGAGGGAGACAAACTGCTTTGGCTGTTTGCAAGGCTAGGAAAGAGCAGAGCCCCAGTCTTGCTGTTTATCTGCAATGACTGCCAGGGCAAGTGAGGACCAGCAAGACAATTCCTGCCTAGCACCTTCCTTGGAGGAGAGAGAGTGCAACGTTTCATTTTAGCATTTTGGCGCTCACGAGGGAGACAAACTGCTTTGGCTGTTTGCAAGGCTAGGAAAGAGCAGAGCCCCAGTCTTGCTGTTTATCTGCAATGACTGCCAGGGCAAGTGAGGACCAGCAAGACAATTCCTGCCTAGCACCTTCCTTGGAGGAGAGAGAGTCCAACGTTTCATTTTAGCATTTTGGCGCTCACGAGGGAGACAAACTGCTTTGGCTGTTTGCAAGGCTAGGAAAGAGCAGAGCCCCAGTCTTGCTGTTCATCTGCAATGACTGCCAGGGCAAGTGAGGACCAGCAAGACAATTCCTGCCTAGCACCTTCCTTGGAGGAGAGAGAGTGCAGCGTTTCATTTTAGCTTTTTGGCGCTCACGAGGGAGACAAACTGCTTTGGCTGTTTGCAAGGCTAGGAAAGAGCAGAGCCCCAGTCTTGCTGTTTATCTGCAATGACTGCCAGGGCAAGTGAGGACCAGCAAGACAATTCTTGCCTAGCACCTTCCTTGGAGAGGAGAGAGTTCAACGTTTCATTTTGCTTTTTGGAGTGCCAGAGTGAGAAAAAGCAGAGTGCCTCTTTGCATGGCTAGGAAAGACTGGAGCCCCAGTCTTGCTGTTTATCTGCAATGACTGCCAGGGCAAGTGAGGACCAGCAAGACAATTCCTGCCTAGCACCTTCCTTGGAGGAGAGAGAGTGCAACGTTTCATTTTAGCATTTTGGCGCTCACGAGGGAGACAAACTGCTTTGGCTGTTTGCAAGGCTAGGAAAGAGCAGAGCCCCAGTCTTGCTGTTTATCTGCAATGACTGCCAGGGCAAGTGAGGACCAGCAAGACAATTCCTGCCTAGCACCTTCCTTGGAGGAGAGAGAGTGCAACGTTTCATTTTAGCATTTTGGCGCTCACGAGGGAGACAAACTGCTTTGGCTGTTTGCAAGGCTAGGAAAGAGCAGAGCCCCAGTCTTGCTGTTCATGTGCAATGTCTGCCAGGGCAAGTGAGGTCCAGCAAGACAATTCCTGCCTAGCACCTTCCTTGGAGGAGAGAGAGTGCAACGTTTCATTTTAGCATTTTGGCGCTCACGAGCGAGACAAATTGCTTTGGCTGTTTGCAAGGCTAGGAAAGAGCAGAGCCCCAGTCTTGCTGTTTATCTGCAATGACTGCCAGGGCAAGTGAGGACCAGCAAGACAATTCCTGCCTAGCGCCTTCCTTGGAGGAGAGAGAGTGCAACGTTTCATTTTAGCATTTTGGCGATCATGAGCGAGACAAACTGCTTTGGCTGTTTGCAAGGCTAGGAAAGAGCAGAGCCCCAGTCTTGCTGTTTATCTGCAATGACTGCCAGGGCAAGTGAGGACCAGCAAGACAATTCCTGCCTAGCACCTTCCTTGGAGGAGAGAGAGTCCAACGTTTCATTTTAGCATTTTGGCGCTCACGAGGGAGACAAACTGCTTTGGCTGTTTGCAAGGCTAGGAAAGAGCAGAGCCCCAGTCTTGCTGTTCATCTGCAATGACTGCCAGGGCAAGTGAGGACCAGCAAGACAATTCCTGCCTAGCACCTTCCTTGGAGGAGAGAGAGTGCAGCGTTTCATTTTAGCTTTTTGGCGCTCACGAGGGAGACAAACTGCTTTGGCTGTTTGCAAGGCTAGGAAAGAGCAGAGCCCCAGTCTTGCTGTTTATCTGCAATGACTGCCAGGGCAAGTGAGGACCAGCAAGACAATTCTTGCCTAGCACCTTCCTTGGAGAGGAGAGAGTTCAACGTTTCATTTTGCTTTTTGGAGTGCCAGAGTGAGAAAAAGCAGAGTGCCTCTTTGCATGGCTAGGAAAGACTGGAGCCCCAGTCTTGCTGTTTATCTGCAATGACTGCCAGGGCAAGTGAGGACCAGCAAGACAATTCCTGCCTAGCACCTTCCTTGGAGGAGAGAGAGTGCAACGTTTCATTTTAGCATTTTGGCGCTCACGAGGGAGACAAACTGCTTTGGCTGTTTGCAAGGCTAGGAAAGAGCAGAGCCCCAGTCTTGCTGTTTATCTGCAATGACTGCCAGGGCAAGTGAGGACCAGCAAGACAATTCCTGCCTAGCACCTTCCTTGGAGGAGAGAGAGTGCAACGTTTCATTTTAGCATTTTGGCGCTCACGAGGGAGACAAACTGCTTTGGCTGTTTGCAAGGCTAGGAAAGAGCAGAGCCCCAGTCTTGCTGTTCATGTGCAATGTCTGCCAGGGCAAGTGAGGTCCAGCAAGACAATTCCTGCCTAGCACCTTCCTTGGAGGAGAGAGAGTGCAACGTTTCATTTTAGCATTTTGGCGCTCACGAGCGAGACAAATTGCTTTGGCTGTTTGCAAGGCTAGGAAAGAGCAGAGCCCCAGTCTTGCTGTTTATCTGCAATGACTGCCAGGGCAAGTGAGGACCAGCAAGACAATTCCTGCCTAGCGCCTTCCTTGGAGGAGAGAGTGTGCAACGTTTCATTTTAGCATTTTGGCGATCATGAGCGAGACAAACTGCTTTGGCTGTTTGCAAGGCTAGAAAAGAGCAGAGCCCCAGTCTTGCTGTTTATCTGCAATGACTGCCAGGGCAAGTGAGGATCAGCAAGACAATTCCTGCCTAGCACCTTCCTTGGAGGAGAGAGAGTGCAACGTTTCATTTTAGCATTTTGGCGCTCACGAGGGAGACAAACTGCTTTGGCTGTTTGCAAGGCTAGGAAAGAGCAGAGCCCCAGTCTTGCTGTTTATCTGCAATGACTGCCAGGGCAAGTGAGGACCAGCAAGACAATTCCTGCCTAGCACGTTCCTTGGAGAGGAGAGAGTTCAACGTTTCATTTTGCTTTTTGGAGTGCCAGAGTGAGAAAAAGCAGAGTGCCTCTTTGCAAGGCTAGGAAAGACTGGAGCCCCA